>NC_092411.1:40337451-40637451 GCF_040894005.1 Engystomops pustulosus | reverse complement strand
TAAATTCCCTGTGCAGAGGAGGATGTGAAAATTGATTTAAAAAAAAAACCTGGCAGGGCAGCTCATCTTGTTCTTCAGGGAAGGAAATATCCTAGCGACACCTTGTTAGTTCTAGTTCACAGGCAGGTACAGGTACATCATAGTAGCCACACAGAGTAATAACTAGATCCAAGAAGCTTCGTGCATCTCTGCAAGTAGGAGTGTAAAAGGTTGTATACCCCGACAATCTCAGTGACTCTACAGATACAGAACTAACCTTGGATTCTGAAGTATCTTTTCCAGGCAAAATTCCTTTAAATACATGATAAGTGCTGCCAAAGAACAAATCACCGTCTTGTCGAGTTTTAAGATTTGCATTAATCTTTGCGAACTTGCAGATACATCTGGGTTAGGAAATTTGAGATAATTGAGAACAGTTAATAATGGAAGTAAATGATCTTTTCAAACAGCATATACAATCCATGGTAAGGGAAACATCAAGCATTTATCATACAGAAATATAACATAGCCATATACAGGGTTAATCTTAGTTCTTGGTCCATAGGAAAGGTTATTAAAGGTAGTCCACCACCTCCACCATGCCTTATAATCTGCTAACAGGATGTTGTAGAGAAATGCATTGATTTCCAACATACGGTACCTTTATTATTTCTGTCCATTATTTCTAAGATAGCCCTAGTTAAGTTTGTATGCTAATTTGCCAGCTAGTGCACCCTGCGTGTATCAGCAACCAGAACTACCTGCCTAAACCACTTTGCTTTTTTTCTAATCTTACCTCTCGCTTCTCAAAAAGACAAATCTCTATTATAGGGTAGTTGCCAGGAGGCACCAGGAGAGCTCCATGTTTTAAGCACACATTCTGGGTGCACCAACTGCCTCATTAGCATATGGATTCAAATGGGAATTTTACAGAAATAATTTTAAAATATTTCTTTAGATTTTAATTGTGAATTTCATGCTGCCAGTAGATTAGGATGCTTAGTAATAGTCTCTTTTTAACAGGCAATAGTCTGAGGTAGTAGAACAAAACTCCTTTTGTTGTGTATTGGCTGTCAGGTAGCACTGGGGATACATGAAAGCTGGTGGTCCGCACCCACCCTACCTCTCTGTTTTGAGTGTGTTGAAAGCCTGCATCATGGAGCAGCATCTAATATCATTCCCTGGATCGAGAAGGGTATGACAATGTATAAGTAGTCTAATTAGGAATGAGGTCCTGGAAACAATTTTCCAAGATTAAACAAAACAGTGAGGAAATAAAGCTGCTAGTCACACATTTTTGTTAAGGTTCTCGTTTTTATCATTGGGGACCAGTGCAAACTGTCGCTGCAACTTTTAGTTTGAATTTATTCATTCTCTGGTCTTTGTTCTACAAAGCATTAAATAAATAATACATCAAGATCCTTCTTCTGCACATCTTACGGTGGCATCAAAAAGTTATAGCTACAGCACAATGAAAGCTGTGTAACTTAAAGGTGCTATCCATGAAAAAAACCTTTTTATGCAAAAATAAAACTGGGGAAAAAAAAAACACCACACACTATCCCACAAATAATACTTGCCTACTGAAACCAGTACAGCTACTGCAGGAGGATTTCCCATCTTGTTCTGCTGCGGCCGAATGTGTACACAAAAGTCCATTACTGCTTCAGCTGTCACTTTCCACTCATTGATTGGCCAGTGATTGCAGAAGACCCATACAAATGAACAGGACCTCAGTCCCAGAAAAAGGCATCAGATGTGAACCCTCTACACACTGCACAAATGCCATGTGAAGTGTTATATAACGCCACGAATGACACATGGCATACTATTTCTTCCTGTTACCCTCTTTTCCCGTTTTTTTTAAAATACAGTATATACTCAAGTATAAGCCGACCTGAGTATTTTACCACCAAAAACTGGGAAAACCTATTGACTCGAGTATAAGCTGAGGGTGGGAAATGCATTGGTCACCGTCCCCCCCCCCCCCAGTATATAGCCAGCCAGTTCCCAGTAGTATACAGCCAGCCTGCCCCCTGTAGTATACAGCCAGCCTGCCCCCTGTAGTATGCAGCCAGCCTGCCCCCTGTAGTATACAGCCAGCCTGCCCCCTGTAGTATGCAGCCAGCCTGCCCCCTGTAGTATGCAGCCAGCCTGCCCCCTGTAGTATGCAGCCAGCCTGCCCCCTGTAGTATGCAGCCAGCCTGCCCCCTGTAGTATGCAGCCAGCCTGACCCCTGTAGTATGCAGCCAGCCTGACCCCTGTAGTATGCAGCCAGCCTGACCCCTGTAGTATGCAGCCAGCCTGACCCCTGTAGTATGCAGCCAGCCTGACCCCTGTAGTATGCAGCCAGCCTGACCCCTGTAGTATGCAGCCAGCCTGACCCCTGTAGTATGCAGCCAGCCTGCCCCCTGTAGTATGCAGCCAGCCTGCCCCCTGTAGTATGCAGCCAGCCTGCCCCCTGTAGTATACAGCCAGCCTGCCCAGCACTTAAAAGAAAAAAAGCTCAGCGCGGCTAACCGATGTTGGCGAAGCTCCTCTTCTGTCTTCCCCGCGGCTCCTCTTCTTTCTTCGGCTTCTGTAACAGCCGACAGAGACGCGGCCATGTGCTCTGCCGGCAGGCGCGTACTATGATGCAGCCGCTGATGACGTCATAGTATGCCGGCTGTATATAGTATATGCTAGCTGTTACAGAAGACCGAAGAAAGAAGAGGAGCTGCGGGAAGACAGAAGAGGGGCCACGCTGACACCAGGGAGCCACCGGAGGGCGAGTATATAAGGGTTTTTTTTTTAATTGCCTCGTGTATAAGCCGAGGTGAGGTTTTTCAGCACATTTTGTGTGCTGAAAAACTCGGCTTATACACGAGTGTATACAGTATTTGAAAAAATTAAGACTTACATGTAGATTAAATTGAACTCCTACCCCCCTCCCTTTAAAAAAAAAAAAAAAGACCCCAAAGGTCCTGGGAAACAGTAAATCTGGCTTAACCATTTTATATGAATTTACTTCCCACCAAATTGACCTGCGAGTCACTTCACTACCCGTCATGGCAGCCTCCCCTAAGGCCATGCTCATAATCCTGTACCTTTCAGAAACTGCACATCTGGCATTAATCATCTGTGGAAGTGGAAGTCATTCCTCCAAGTGCCAAGTCTGCTTTATAAGCTCGTGATACTACATTTAGTGGTTACACGGCCTATATGCAGTTCAGTCCCATTCAGGTAAATTTCCAAAATTAACAATAGAGCAATGAACACTGCAGGCTCTTTACACCGCCGACTCTTGGGGTAAATGGTTATTGGGCCCTTATTGATGATCAATATCTGATCTATTATAGTTCTGGACATTGATATTATGGATATTATATACCAGAAAACACCTTGGAGACTACAGCTCTGCTTGTATAGATCCAGAACCGTAGGGGCTTACTCCATGGAAAACATTAAAAACACATGTTTATGCCGGCTCTGTATTCCTCTAGAAACGTAGGACATGCAATTCAAAATCTACCCTAAAAGGTCTGCCAGCATATGTTGATGTGGATTTCACTCATTGGGGAACAAGTATCTTATTTTTTCTTTGGTGTATAATTGAGACATTTGGAAAGTCTTTTTTCGCACAAAAAAAATCTCTGCAAGCCGTACTCACATAAAAATTCTTCCCATTTATTTTCAAACTTCAGTAAAATAAGTGATTTATACATCCCCACTGTCTATTAGTTCAACGTCCATGGTCACGTATTAGGAGTATAGCGGTCCGCTGTCCATGGGGTTACACGAGAGAACAGGTGTGAACTGCAACGTTTCGGAGGTGGCGTCTCCTTGCTCAGGCATGCGCAGCACAGGCACAGGTACGTATTTATAGCAACCTCAAATCATCCTGGCTCACAACTCTTAATTAATCAAATACTATACCTCGTCAAACTGCCCAGACTATCTACAAAACATCAAACCTATCGCGTCATAAAATTTTTTTTAAATTACATTGCTCATTCAAACCATGGGGAAAGAGGGTGTGCAATTCTGTGATCCAATATACTTCTCTCTGAAGGAGTTTCCACTCTATTTTAACCCTTTCTGTCCCTTCTATTTGTTCCAAAACAAGCCACCAAGGTCTTTTTTTGCACCTTGTGTATAATCATGTCTTTTTTTTTTTGTGATACAGGTTTAGTTTTTCCTATGCTGGCACTTGCAACTTTTGGCTTTTTTAAAAAACTTTTTGTTACAAATGTCTCAAATCCACATGGACACAAACCACGTGAGGCGGTTATGTACACTACTACATTACTGTAATTTTTTTGTTTTGAGGCCGTGATCTGTACTCTAGTCACATCCCAGGGAGATGACGACATATGAGTGTGCGGTCACGCATGGCGTTTGAGATGAGTTTTTGAATGCGTTTAACATTTTACCATGTAGCCATGTATTTGGTTGTTTCGAATGCGTTTATCCTTATGGTCTGAAACACCCGTGTTAACATTTTTACAGCTGCTTACACTTCCAGCAACAAAGAAAAAACACTTCCTAAAAAGCCATGGTAACGCATGGCAACATGTAAAATGCATGCGTTTCTGCAATGCATTTAAGAACGCATCTAAAACGGCACGTGGCCTTTACAAGTAACCAATACATTTAAATTCAACTGTGAATGCAAAAAAAAAATTATAAATGAAAAAAACTGCCCAAACTTTCAATGCCCAGCGTACAATAGAGAAAAAAAATGATACATAAGTGAAAAGTCACAAGGTGTACTTGAGAAACAACAGCAAAGTCGCTGTGAAAAGTCTCCAAAAAAAACCACACACACACAAAGTCGCAAAAAAATAATTAAAAAAAAGTCACAAAAACGAAAGAAAAAAACAAAACAAAACAGAAATAAAGATACGGTACATGCCCCAGCTGAATTCTGCTTTTAGGATTAGTCAGCCAGGATAAAATATACATCAGCATGTAATATGGCTGGTGTGAAAGGGTAGTGAGACCTAACACACCATTCCCTCTCCACCCTCCCCATGTTGGGTGTCCAGTGCTCCAATACTCCAAGTTCTCCAAGAGTAGAACAAAGAAAAATACAGAACCCCCGCAACAATGGTACCAATATTGCCTAAAAGACCCAATTGACTATAATAGGGCTATTATACATGATGGAAAAGTCTTCTCTGCAGGACAGTAACTAGTATTGAATTTTATACATATCGATGTGTACAATGATAGATATATGCTCGGCATTCAGCCTATTGTAAATGGATTGCTTGATGTGTAGACCCAGAGCAACTTTTAAAAAAAGACAAAAAAAAATAATAATAATATCCCAATAATTAAACATAAATGTGTACTTTGTATACACATAGCCCTAAAGAACCTCCTAAAAAAAAAGTTTCGGCTTTGGTAAAAGACATGTTATTCTCCCTAGAGAGTCTGAAGAACGGAAGATAAAATTATTTTCACACTATTTTTTTTTTTTATATTTAACAAAACATGACAATAGAAGGTAATAGAAGATGCCATTATAATAAATATCTGTCATTCATCAAATACAGCACAGTCAATATCAGTGCAACATGTTATTGATCCAACAACACAGAAAAACAAGAAGTATGACAATGTGAGGCAATTAAGAGGTACGGGGGGGGGGGGGCAATGACAATGTACTATTCACTGAGCAATCAACACATCCGGATACATGCAGTTTACTTACTATCATGAGAATTGAAGAGGATCTTTCACCACTTTCTTTAACTTTAACTCTTTGGATTCTGGCCGATTCCTTCTGTCAGATGGGCGGAGCCAGGTTGTCAGCCCAGGACCACTCCTCTGACAGTTACTAGACTACTTAGCATATTGGTAGTGAAAATACTGCTACTGTCAGATGATTGGCTCCATCCATCTGACGGGAACAAAGCAAAGGTAATGGCATCATTACTCAGAAACAATGAGGACTGTAGAGAAAATTCCAACCATTCAGTAGAACAATTAAAGGATAAAAAGAGTTGGGGTTTGTGAAAGTAGTGTAGGGTCCTTTTATAAGGAAATCTAACATCAAGATCGAGCATGATAAACCAGGGACAAATACTGTAGATCCAGGCACTGTGATTGATAATCATCTTATATTTGTTATCGATGGCCTCCTTCCTTCTTCAATCAACTTTTAAAATTATGATAAAGAGCTTGAAAGGCTCCCGGGGACATTACCAGAGCCCCTCTGTGCTACAGATTCACAGTCTGTAACAATGTGCAAGGGAGAAGGTGGGATGGGGAGACTGTAACAGCCCATGAAGCCAGTACACAGAGATTTACACCAGATTTACTAAGAGGTTCTGACCTCTTAATAATTCAGGCACAGCACACGTGCATCAGAATTGTGATATAACAGCTATAACCAACACAGCCTGCCCACCTTTTATAGTGGCTTGTGGGGAGTAAGTGTCTGAAAAAGTAGCAAAATCTGTGGTGCGCTGTCCACGCTATGTCACTGATGAGGGACTCTTACAAACAGAGACCTGATTGAAGACACAGCTTGAGGATAGTACAACCTCTTTATCATTTTTATACCATCTGGGGTCAATAGTAAAAAGTTATGAAAACAGATAATCCCTTTAAGGCCAGAGATGCTCATCAAATAGCTCACCAGTTGAAGGTAAATGTAACATACAAACATTAAATCTAAATATATAAAAATATTAATATGCAAGAATGTGAGACTGGAGACAGGGATCATTCTCTTTGCTATATACAGTATTTACCAGAAGTTAGTTCATGGTCTCCAGAGAAAGATGTCTGTTTTCCTTTGCTGATATGCTGGCACATGTTAAATCAAAGAATATTAAATATTCATGTCCAGAAACAAAATATGTACAGAAATAAGAGCTATAATGTATAATAAATGTATTATGTCTTCGTAAAAGTATGCATGAGAATTGTTAACTTTCAGGAAGATGTAAGCCTACGTTATAGGATTTGTATGATCAGAAGAGAAATGCACTTGCTGATATCAGTGACATAAAAACCGAGGTCTGATTCCTCTATAACACAAATCAACTGAAATAGCAAAGCTAACAATGGAGGGTCCCCCTTACACACAAGTAAAAACCATATATACAGCATAAGAGTTGTACTGTTCAGTGCCCTTATACAGACGGTCCCCTACTTAAGGACACCAGACTTACAGACGACCCCTAGTTACAAACGGACCTCTGGTAATTGGGTTATTTACTGTACTTTAGGCCGAGGCTACAATAAACAGCTATAACAGTTATTAAATGTGTCTGTAATTAAGCTTTATTGCTAATCCTGGTTCTTATGACAATCCAACATTTTTAAAATCCAATTGTAACAGACAAAAAAAATGTGTCTGGAGTTACAATTATAACATATACCTTTCCAAATAACACACAAATTAAACTTAAAGTGTAACCGTCATTCTGAACAAAAAAAAAACTAAAATACATAATTCTGCTCCAGGTGTCCCTGGGAATCATTCCTCAAAATATTTTGCCTCTCGGTCCTCATTTAGTACCCTTTTGCCCATAACAACCAGGGTTTCCAGCTCTCAAAAAAAACTACAATCAGCAAGATAGAGGGGCGGAGCCTGCCTCCTGTGACCCTCATCACAGGTGCCTGCTGCTGACCAATGACACCAGAGCTATCTATCTATCTCATATCTATCAATCAATCTATCTATCTAATATCTATCTATCAATCTAATATCTATGTATCCATCTCTCGTGTATCTATATATACACATATATCTATATATATCTTCTATTTATCTCCTATGTATCTATCTAACAGTCCAGCACAGCACATGAGGGCACAACTTGCAGAGTGTCTCCTGCCACTTCCTTGTGTGAGGTGATGGGGGAAGGGGGCTGCAGTTTCTGTCTGTGTGGATTATGTGTTTATACACAAGTGTAGGGAAAGCTGAGGAGAGATAAGTGTAGGTGCTTGGTTATTACATTAGTGAGGGCTTCTCCCTGCACATGACTTCTGCAGCACTGAGCCATGAGGTAATCAGCTGTGAGCAGGGAGACATAAGGTAATCAGCTGTGAGCAGGGAGGGGGATGGGGGCGTGTCTCTACTTCCATAGTCTCAGCTTTTTTATGAAGACGGAATGTCCATTGTAACAGACATATGAGAGATCACTGCCATCTAGGGGAAGTCTGCAAAATACAAGAGGAAGGAGCAAGATTTTAAGCCCCAATTGCAAAAGGGCTTAAAATTACCTGCCCTACAACATCAAAAGGTTTTTGAAATGACGGTTACACTTTAAGAACAAACTAACAGAATCTATCTTGTACATAACCCGGGGACTGCCTGTATACAGGATAAGTGTAGTAGTTCTGTGCAGTGCCCCTATAAGCATGATACGAGTAGTAGTACTGAGTTGTCTTTATACATACAGGATAATTAGTAGTCACATTAAGAGCTGTACATACATACATACATACATACATACATACATACAGGATAAAGGCTCATTCAGACAAACTTAATCGGGACCCTAATATCGGTCCCCATTAACGGTGCAGTGAGGACACATTGGGGCATATGTATCATAAATCTGGCTTTGTCGGTCTGTTTTTGGGACTTTTCTTGGCTTTTCTGGTCAGATGTTCCATATCTTTGTGGGGATTTTTCAATGACACATATGACGTCTGGGCTTCAAAAAGTCTCCAAAAGTCGTAATCAGTTCAAAGCTAATTTTTTACACCCGGTCGGGGCAGCCATACATTAGATTAAAATTTGCGACTTTTTTTTAAAAAGTCCAAGTTTCACATTTGGATTCAGGTGACAACTTAGGGAACAATTAAACCACATTGGCAAATTTAAAAAAATCTAAACTAAAAACATAATATGACAAGTAAAGCAAGTTTCTTTTCCCGACAATAAGGGTCATGTTTGTAATATCTTACACCATACATACAGTAGTAAAGCAGTGCGTGAAAGGGTACAGAAAATTTAGGATACGTTACCTTCATCTTTCCCATAAAAATCACTGATGAGCTGAAAAGCCTGACTGTACTCAAAATGATCGCTGATCCTCTTTTCAATTCTTATCCGGTCATCATCTCGTAGGCTAATGAAAAAAGTAAAAAAAATCAAAAAAGGAGAAAAGCAATGTCATATACAACTCACTGCCATTACCAACATTTCTAATTTAGAGTTCCTTCAAGGAACTCAGCAGCAGTAGGGTAATTAGGAAAAGCAGGGCCCCATAGCGGACTTCTGAATGGGACCCCAATTACCCCTTAAATAATATACATACAGTATATACACAAACCATATATACATACATACAGTCCCATATACACCCATGCATCATATACACAGAATATACACATCACTAATACACACATAGAGCATATTCACAACCAATACCCCAGGTGCTGGGGCCCCTGGCACTATGGGCCCCATAGCGGTTGCTATGGCTGCTACCTCTGTAGTTACGCCCTTGCTCAGCAGACAAGCTACTCATGAAAACATTGTGGTCAAAATATAATTGATCCTCATGGTCACATTAAAAAACCAAGATATTGAAACAGTTACATGTTTGTGGGAGTACACTTTATACCCCAATATCCTACTTCCTCCATTCAGATGTTCTATTTATTTCCAAAATAGTTTTTTTGAATTGGAGGTGCACTTGCGCCTCTTGTAATGTGCAATACTGCATTGTTCAGTCTGTGATACTGTTCTGCTCATCACCTCCACTTAGAGTTTCTCTTTACTTTTATGCCCATTTGTTGCCTCTCTATTCCAGTGCTAATAATGTACTACTCATCCCTGTGGTTTAGGGAGAGCAATGAAAGGGTAACCACATTAGCTTCATCTGCTTTCCACACTAACCCCCTATCAAATCTGTATTTAATGTTGTATAAAACATTGGAGCACAAGTGGGGATGGCAGGTCAGCATCTAGCGGCCGCCTGCAGAGTAAACACGCCCCAGGGTCACCATTTCTTCTGTAGCCGAATTGTTTTATATAACAGGTTATTCTCCCCATGAACCTGAAGCTCTAGTTTTTCATTAACACAGAGAACATCCAGCGTGCACATCACTACGGCCTGGAACGTGGTTAACAACATCTGGCACTGATGTTAGGGCTCGCAGGACACTCATGTCTTAGTTTCAGGTTTGAACAGACGTCACCAGTGTTACTTGAGAAATACACAGAGACGATAATCAATATCACCTCATAGAGGAGGAATGGCGGCATAATCACCGGTCAGAGATCACAAGGCTGGGAACATTACATCCAGTAAATATGGCCAATAAGGGAGAAGAAAATGCCTACAATGCTTCTATACGGAGAGTGCAGCCAAGTGTGTGTAACCGGAGCACTACATGTCACATAGGAAGCAAATACAATACACAGAAAGTGCAAATTAACAACGATAATAAAAACCTTAATTTATAAAGAGCCAACATATCACCAGAAACTGTACATACGAATCATGACTAATAATGAAAGTTTGAGTATGGTTATAAATATGTTGGATTAAAGGAATGTAGAACATGTCCACGGAGCCATGCCAAGGTGGGAAAGGGAAAACAAAAAACAAATCTAGAGTGATCACTCCACCAGTACGGGTCACTCCTGTACTTCCAGTTTTCAGTACTCTGCCTTGGTTAGTCAAAGGACCCGTCTCAGCCATTTGTAGCTTCCTCGGATCAGGGGACAACAAAAAAAGAGAAGTTCACTGGACTTGGATCCTTGACCTCCAGTAACTTCAAGATAGATGCTTGCCCAAAAACTGGAGATACCTGAGAGATGCTGGAACCAAACGGTATAGTAGTAATAATAATAATAATCTTTATTTATACTGTGCTATCATATTCCAGAGCACCTCACAAATCATAGGGAACAATAGAAGTGAGGGCCCTGCTAGTAAGAGCTTACAGTCTATGAGGTGTAGCCCCAATAATGGTGGAACCAATCATCTTGGGCAAATTGGTGGTTGTCCATGCAGGCAGAAATAATGTCACGAAGGAAGACACATGCTAAAAGGGGTAAAACATAGGACTCGGAAGATCAGGGAAAGGCGGGGGAGTACTAAAGTAATTATCAACGTCATGACCACATTTTTTAAAACTATTTTTTTTTCCAGTTTCCCATTTACACATACCAAGAGCCTTCATTTTTTAAATTTTTCTGTTTTTGTTAATGTTAACAGCAAACCCAATTTTTCAATTGTTCAATAAGAAAAACCATTTTTCTTACCTATATTGTTTATGCACCACAGCTACCCTAGACTTTTATTTTTGTGCAAATTTTTTTGGGGAAAAAAAAAGTTTTGATGCCTTTTAAAAAAAAAAAAAAAAGTATTTACAGTATTTTTCCTGTATTTGTGTATATAAAAGGTAACAGAATATTTTATGTTACACTTTTTATTTCTATTTAGAACTATTTGTTTGTGTGTGTAGGGGTTTGTTTTTTTTGGAGCTTTATAATTCAGGCAGACCTTGTAACCACCATTAGGTCCCTCAGCTGCCTTGTGACACCACTTACACCTGCAATCACATTTTCAGGATGCCAGTGTCTTACCCCTTAGATGTTGTGGTCCACTGCATCTAAGAGGTAAACTGTCCAAGTTCACAGTTTGTTTGACCCTCGGCCCTCAGATAGAGAACAGGAGCTCGGGCACATCACACTGTTCTCCATCCCATTTCTAATAGACAGAGAGGAGGAGGGAAATGTAAAATAGAATAAAAACTTGTGGTTGGGCTCAAGTGAGCGGAAAGCTCTAAGATTTGTCTCAGATAGTGTGATAAGGGACCTGATGCTACAGCGAGGGAACAGAGTATCTAACATGCAGGTTCCGTCTGGATACATGGGTGGGCCTGAAGAGGTTATTCTGACTATACAGGGGCCCAACAAGGAGAACAGTAACACTCATATGTTACTTGACCCTGACACTTAGGAGAAATACCAAAGGAATGGCACAACACAAACTGAAGAAAATATTCTCAAACATTAATGTTTCATGAGTAATGCCAGTTTTTACAAAAACAGAAATGCCAAGAGAGGAGGCACGTTCTCTTTAAAGTGCAAGATCAGCTTTAAGGAACATTTAACAGATTGTTTATGGGATAATGTACCCAGTACTGTAAATTATATATTATTATTAGAAGACACTGAGGAGTCCTGGAATCATATAAAAGCACAAGGCCACGTTTTATTGCCTTCATTATTTCAATAGTCTGCGTTTTTCAGCAGAGCAGCATTCACAATTCTGCTGGGTGTTATTCGAAGCAGTAAACAAGCCTGTCAGATATATTCTTAGTACAGAGGGAGTAGTTTTTTTTTTTTCTACATAACATTACTGAACAAGGCTAGGTATAAAGGCGACTCTAACCAAAATATATCACAGTCGTTAGATCCAGATACACTTAGCCAGAAGAGAGACTTCAGCTGTGACTGTAGAATTGTACATTCTGCTCAAGACGTTCTTACTCACCAAGGGCTAAAAGTAATCATGAAAATGATGATCAGCTGGAGCAAGCTAAAAGAAAAACTCTTTATTTTTATCCATTGATCAAAGATGTATTTCAGCCACAGTAAGGTATTATCTTTCCACAGCACAGATCCTCATAACCATAAGAACTAGTGTCACGACTCCTCTTCAGCAGTCCCAGCTGCATGCGCAATGTGTAGCTGAAGCCTTGTAGAGACATGACTCCTATCCAGCAGTCCCAGCTGCATGCGCCATGTGTAGCTGAAGCCTTGTAGAGACATGACTCCTCTCCAGGAGTCCCAGCTGCATGCGCCATGTGTAGCTGAGCCCTTGTAGAGACAGGACTCCTATTCAGCAGTCCCAGCTGCATGTGCCATGTGTAGCTGAGCCCTTGTAGAGACATGACTCCTCTCCAGCAGTCCCAGCTGCATGCGCCATGTGTAGCTGAGCCCTTGTAGAGACATGACTCCTCTCCAGCAGTCCCAGCTGCATGCGCCATGTGTAGCTGAGCCCTTGTAGAGACATGACTCCTCTCCAGCAGTCCCAGCTGCATGCGCCATGTGTAGCTGAGCCCTTGTAGAGACATGACTCCTCTTCAGCAGTCCCAGCTGCATGCGCCATGTGTAGCTGAGCCCTTGTAGAGACATGACTCCTCTCCAGGAGTCCCAGCTGCATGCGCCATGTGTAGCTGAGCCCTTGTAGAGACATGACTCCTATCCAGCAGTCCCAGCTGCATGCGCCATGTGTAGCTGAAGCCTTGTAGAGACATGACTCCTCTCCAGCAGAAAAAGAAACTATGAAGATTTAACAATAGATGGGGCACAAGGTTTCCAGGTTTGGGGTCCAAAATGATAAGCTGCAACCACATAAACGATGACAGGATCCCTTTAAATTTTATTTGAAAGAAAATGGTAGACAAGTAGACAACTATTTGAAAAAGAGTAAGCTTTAAACTCTCTGCAAAAGGCAAAAATAAAAGAGTTCAATATCAAAAATAAAAAGGAAACGGTAGCACAGCAGGAAACCAACCTAAATAATGGCTGGCAAAGCTGGAGCCTTCCTGTACAAAGCCACCCAATGAAATCTGCAGGATGCAAAAAGTTCATAAATTCTCTGTGAAAAGTTTAGAAGAAAACTAATCCAAGTTGGTTAGAGGTTGAAGTTTGGGAGTTTTACAATATTTGCAGTTTTGTTCTGCTCTGCTTTAAAGAAGACCACTCACCCTAAAAAAAAAAAAAAAACGCACTAGATGCTGTTTACCAAAATAAGCAGCTCCTAGCAGTAGCCCAGTAATAGCAGTATTAGAACCCTCCGATAAAGCTAGCAGACACTGCAGCACCATAGCCTCAGAACACCGCACCAAGCTCACAGCGGTCCGACGTATTCATGAGGGGGGCGGTACTGCCACATGAAGCCCAGCAGTCACCGCCGGTCTATGGTTTGGGAGGGGTGGTCGGGGGAAGAAGCAGCGCTCCGGGCCGTCCCCTCATGAATATACCGGACCGCTGTAAGCTCTATAGGTACTCCGGTGTCTGCTAGCTTTATCAGAGTGTTCCGATAAAGCTAACAGTTTAAACTTCTAAAAATGGGGTAACACTAGGAGCTGCTTTCTTTGGGGTGACAGGTCTCTTTAAATGATAACAATTTTTACTTCCTTTTTTCCTTGACATGTGAGACATTACCATACTGAAAACCTATGTACCAGGATGAAGGATTGTAAACAAAGCACACTTCCATGCTAATGAGTGCCCCCTCTGGCACCCGCTCTTCTTTTAGCTTCTTACTTTCTTGGGCTTTGGGCTCCATAGCTGTTAACTGAGTCTGGTTCATTTGCATATTTTTTCCATGTCTTGTTTTATTATGAGGTTCACCACCGGGAATAGTTGTTTTTATATTTTGAAACAGCTGACATTTTTGAACACCATGTTAAGGTAAACCTAGCTGTCATTTCCACTTGCTTATTTTCCTAAAAGCACTGTAACAGAGAATACATTTTTGGATGGTGCCGGCATCGTGGACCGCACCTAAAGCTTCGAGGCTGAGGAATTTCAGGAACCCACTATGGTGACGTTAGCGCGCAACAACAGGGAAACTCTCCAATGAAGAGACTATATGATCTGGGAACCGTGATATGTTATGATTTATACGCTACTCCTTTTCTACTTTTATCCTACTTTTCTATATAGATTTGTCATACCAAACTTGCGCAGTGCTGGTTTGCCCTGGGCAATAGCATGAGCATGTCTTGCATCAGCAGTGGTCTGATTCATTTCCTTGTAACCGTGCACATGTGCAATAATTTAATAAATTTTAAACACACAATTGACGCACTATAAAGAGGATATCTTAAATCCTCCCCTAACAACCATACCTAACAGGTTTATGATTTTACTTCTTTATTAATTTTATATACGTGTTCTAGGCAAATGGGGGCAATTCAAATTTTTACTGGCAGGTGTCAGCTGTGTAATACCGCTGACACCCGCCATTTATGAAGAGGGTTCAGCTTGTGACTCCTCTCCATACAGCCCATACTGCTGACAAAGTATATAGTCGATCAGCAGTAAGGTGGTGGTTAAAAATACAATGTACTTAAAAACATTTTCTTAATTGACATAACGGGGGCTCAACAATGGACAGAGAGATGACTAATGGTCATTTAAATGAACTGCCCGCCATCTAGTCTGTTCTGACCTTGCTCCTAAATGGTGTTAGGACTAGAGTTATGTGGAGGGGGTGCGGCCACCAGTGGAGTGGGCCGTTGCGGAGCGTTCCTGCTTTTCACTCGCTATAGCCCGAGAACCTTCACTGCTAAATGTTTGCTGTTTTTAATGCAAAACTACGTCAGGTAGGGGCTGTAGTTTTCCCCACTGGCTGCGCCCCTAAAGGACACATAAGGAGGTCTAATCCGCATGATGTATCCGCCATGGTGGATGTCTGCGCATGGAGTGTCGGCTATATAAAATTTTCCGCACAGTATATAGAAATCAAGAATCAGTACTAACTAAAATTTAGTCTAAAATTTTAGTCTAAAAAATTTAGACTACAACAGGTAAACAAGTTATCTTGCGGTACGTTTATACGTGCAGCACGAGAGGAGAATCTTTTGATCTGCGTCTGGCATGAAAGTTGTTTCATAACAAGATTTATCTCAAGACACTTTAAAGCTGAAAAGTCAAACTTTAGAATCTGTTGCCATGCACCGTTACTCTCAAAGACATGACAGTGACGGCGGAGCGCAGCCTATATTTTTACTTCAGCAAGTTAATTATACTACATCCCACATTTGGGATCTCCGTAGACACCCACCTCACAAGCGCAGAAAGCAATCTTCCCACAAAAGATTCAAGAAAAAGTACAAAGACAGGAAAAATAGCAAAACACAATGTAAAGTCTTTAGCGTATAGTAATAATCTGATAAAACAAAAGACTCCTACATATTTGGTAATTACATAGGAGTAAACATGGTGATGCATTGATAACATGAAATATCACAAGCAAAGGTTAACCCCTACGGGACTCAGCCTCTTTTGGCCTTAAGGACGCGGCCCCATTTTTCAAATCTGCCCTGTGCCACTAGAAGTGCTTATAGCTTTGGGACGCTATGAGATATCCAGGGGATTTTGAGATTGTTTTCTCGTGACACATTGTACTTCAAATTAGTTTAAAAATTTGGATGAAATCTTTTGTGTTTAGTTATGAAAAAAAACAAAATTTTGAAAAAATTTGGAAAAATTCTTTATTTTCAACGTTCTAAATTCTCTACTTACATTTCCCAAATGTCTGCTTTATGTTGGATGTTTTTTTAAGATTCCACATATTTTACTAGAATGTTATGAGGCTCAGAATTTAGGTATGATTTTTCACATTTTTTGTAAACTCACCAAAACCTGTATTTAGATGGACCTGCTCAACTTCTAATTGACACTGAGAGGCCTAAATAATAGTGAGACTCGTAAATTACCCCATTATGAAAACTACACCCCTCAATGTATGAAAAACCACTTTTAAGAAGTTTGTTAACCCTTTAGGTGTTTTATAAGGGGTTAAAACAAAATGGAGGTGCAGTCTACAAATGGTAATATTTTTTCACAATACACCCATTTTGGGTGGAAAATTAAACATTTACAATGGATTAAATTAAAAAAGGCTCCACAAAGTTTGATACCCAATTCCTCCTGAGTACACCGATACCCCATATGTGCTGGTAACCTGCTATATGGGCGCACGGCCGGGCATAGAAGGGAAGGAGGCGCCATCCAGATCAGATTTGCTATGTCACATTGTACAGGCTATAATTTTTTTTCTTTTTTTAATGTGGACCTATAGGGGCTTATTTCTTTTGCCACATGAAATGCACTTTTCTGGTACGTAATTTGGGGGAATCTATAGGCTAATTGGTGAGATTTTATTAACTCTTTGTTGGTGGAGGAAATGAAAATTATCACTTTTCAGGAAGATTTTTATGGGGTTTTTTTTTGCTGTTTACCATACCATAAAAATAGTATATTATTTTTATTCTATGGGTCGCCACGATTACAAAAAGACCTCATTTATATAGATTTTTTTTTTTTTCCCATTTTTACTGCATAAAAAGTAATTTGGCAAAAATGTTGTTAATTTTAGCATCACCGTCTTTCATATGCATAACTTTTTTATTTTTCGCCTCACAAATCTGTTTAAGGGCTTATTTTTTGCAAGAAGGATTGTTCTTTTTAGTGGTCTTATTTTAGAGTGCATAACATTTTTTTAAATCCCTTTTTAGAGCATTTTTATAGGGTATTAATTGAAAATGATCTTTTTTCTGGAGCATTTTTTTGTTTTGTTTTTTACGGGGTTCACTTTGCGGATCTAATAACGATTCTGTTTTATTATGCAGATTGTTACGGACGCAGGGATACCAAATATGTGGGGGTTTTGTGTATTTTATTCAATTGTACTGAATAAAAACCAATTTGGAGAAAATCTTGTTCATTTTAGCATCACCATCTTTTCATATGCATAACTTTTTTATTTTTCGGCTGACAAATCTAGTTAGGGGCTTATTTTTTGCGAGAAGAGTTGTTCTTTTTAGTGGGCTTATTTTGGAGTGCATAACATTTTTTAAATTACTTTTTAGAGCATTTTTTTATAGGGTATTAATTTAAAATGATCTTTTTTCGGAACGTTTTTGGGTTTTCTTTTCTACGGCGTGTACCGTGCGGGTCCAGTAACGATTCTGTTTTATTATACAGATTGTTACGGACGCGGCAATACCAAATATGCGGGGTTTTTTGTGTTTTTTATACTTTATTGAGTGTTTTTATGGGAAAGTGACATTTTAGGGGCTTATATTTTTATGTATTTATTTTTTATTTATTATAATGTGTAGTGTTAAGTGTTTTTGCATATTTTTACTTATACATACTTGAACTTGAACCAGTGATGCTCTGATCACTGGTTTAAGTTCAATACACTGCTCTACAATACTATTTTATTGTAGAGCAGTGTAAACTGTCTGAGCAAGCTTGCGCATGCTCAGACAGTTTGCAGTCAGACCCGGAAGGGGTCTGGCTGCCATGGAGACCGGGCAGCTCTGGGGCACATGCCAGTCCTCGGAGCGGGGGATCCGATCCACAGCGCAAACACCCTTTCACGGCGCGGTCATGTTTCACGGCTCCAATCGCTGGTGTTAGCGCAGGCTGTCAGCTGTACTAGACAGCTGACAGCCGCTGCTTCTGGTATCGGCTCCGTTCGTGAGCCGGTGCCAGAAGCAGGGCGTTATAGAACGTCCCCGTGCGCTAAGCATCTAGCCCCGGGGACGTACTATAACGTCCTGGTGCGCCTAGGGGTTAAAATGATGCTTATGGATCAGAAGGGCTCTTGGGAGTGTTACTAAAGCCCCTCCTTTTTAAGGCTGTTACATTGTGCAGGAGTTCTAAGACTGCCTGAGCTCACGTGAGATGACATCAACAGAGGGAGGGTGAGACAGTGTAACAGCCAGTGAAACTGCAGCATAGAGGGGCGTTGGTAATACCTCCCTAGAATCCTTCAGGCAGATTAGCAAAATTATGAAAGTTGATTTTAAAAGGAAGGAGGGCATGGATAACAAATATAAGAAGATTACCAGAGTCACGGTGCCTTTATGTATGAGTAAGTGTCTATGGTTTATCAGGAGAGAGAAAAAAGAGGAAGGCACAGACAGCAGAGACGATAACATGGTTGTCAAATGCCTTTTTTTTTCCCTATACCGATACTGGTCTGTTCCAATCTATTTCAGAATCGGGGAAAGGAGAAATTGTCATATGCTGGCGCATCATGCACCAGCGTATAGGATAATTCACACCCCCCCCCCCTATATATCAGGAGGCTCCACCCAGGCAATTCTACAACAGGCCCCACCCACTCGGCGCAGAGGTGGCGTAAGGTGGAAATCATCTCAATTCCTAGACTACGTTGGCAAGTTATTGTGATTATTGCAAGGTTTGTGCTCCAAAAAAGTGGCATAAAAGCCTCTATAAATCACCCCCAGTATTATGTATTAGAATCGCTGGCTAGTCCTCACTCACTAACTAGCTCAGGGAAAACTTTCTTTAAAAAAAAATATATACACATACATACATGCACACACATATACAATTTATATATAGTATATATATTTTTATATAGTATATTATAGAATACAGTTGATATAATGACTAGAAATAACATTCCCACATGGCAGCTTATCTTACATTGCGATACACATCAGAATATTAAAACTAGAGAACCCATGAAATGTATAATAACACAGCGCCACCCAGTGTACATGTAAGAGTATTACTATTAGTTACAGACGAGGCATGACACGGTACACTCACCACGCTGCTGTAATGCTGTTGATTAGCTTCTCAGTTCTTTCCGAAATCTCAGACGGAAGTAAAATTTCAGACGGTTGCAAACGTATTATCCTCGTCTCCAACTCAGAACGTGATTTAGAGTCCTGAAAACTGTCAAAGATCACTTCTCCTGTAGATGGCTGAACAGCCTGAAAAAGGACTGGGTGTTAATGACTATAAACCTTTATGTCTATAGCACCATCATATTCCACAGCGCTGTACAGATCATAGACTAATACATGTCACTCCTTGTAAAGAAAGGGTTGCGGTTTGGTGCATAATCTAGGGAACCAACCCCAGTCGAATTCAGAAAATAAATGCCTGGCACTCAAGATAGGAGATAGGGATTCTGATGTAAACTTCTTTTATTGAAGAATAATACATACATATTAACGCAATCCAAAATGCTATTTTCACGTTTTGTCCCCATCTCTGGACTTTGTCAGAAAACGGATTGCTGTGTATGAAGTGCATCGCCGCCACTAGAGGCTCCATCTTCTGCTCTTCCGGCCCGGGAGCATCACTATGACGCGGCGGTGTGGTGTCATAGTGTAAGGGCCCGCACGGCGTATACAATGTGACGTCACATGGCCGCAATACCACCATTTCATAGTGATGTGCCCATGACGGAAGAGCAGATGAGGGACCCACGGGGCCGGGGAGAAAAAGCCTAATGGTGAGCATAGATTTTTTTTTTTTCTCATAAAGGGCCCGGGAATGTGCTGTGCGCCCCTCAGGCCCCCCTTGTGATGAAAAACCGGTTTTTAACACAGTTAACTCACCTCTCTTGTTTATTACACAGCTGTGAGTGTTAACTCTTCCTACTCTCTCCCAGGCTGTAGTATGCTATGAGTAGTATTTTTAAGAGATCAAGCTGAAAGTGAAGGGGATAATCCTCCCTACTCCGAGATGTTTAACGAAAAACGGAGAGATAAGATGTGAGCTCATGCAACCTCCATAGACCCGAACTGTACCGGTTGGAATACAGATCTCTATAGGAGAGACTAGCTTGATTTTGTTAATGATTGTTTTTCTAATACACTTCACCCCCCCCCCCCCCCCACACACACACACAATATAAAAATAATTTATCTCAAATGAGGGTTAAACATTAAATAACCCATCACAGAATTAGTCATTAAAAGAAGTTACTCAAAGACCTAGAAACAATGGGGGACATTTACTATGGTGTTTCCACCAGTTTTGTGGCGCTCTCACCACATGTTCTCGCAATCTCATAGAATGGGGTCATACAAGTCCACCGCTGCTTCACAATCAGGGACATCAGCGATGGTGAGCAATGGGAAAACAGTGGTCAAACCCTCAGTAATAAGACACTTTCCCTCCATTATCTACATAAAGGATATGTCTGACTTGTGGGACATCCAATTTCTGGCCAAATTGTATCAACACTGTAAAGCAGAGGTTTTTCCAATTTAGCTTTCTTTTTTTTGTGTGTTTCAAAATTTGGTGCAGATTTATCTAATGACTTCTCTAGGAAGGAAAACAGAAAGCACCAGATCCCCTATTTGCCTACCAACAACTATTGAGTCTAAATCAACTACCAGAAACTTTTCCGCCAAAAACAGGTTTTGCTTGTGTGATTTTGCTTTGTTTTCCAGAAAGTAAAATGTGATCTTCCAAATAAATCTTCTGCACTAAGTCATCGAAATAAAATTTACTTATGTTGATTTTTCTGCAGTTTTGAGCCACAAATCAACACAATATCAGGTCCCAGAAGGAGACGCTAGGAGGATAAATAACCTGGAGTACATGGCAATCGTGAGGGAATCTTAGTCCTTCCAGCTGGATAAACACCTTGTCCCAAAGTGTGTAAACATCTTCAGGTGATCATCAAGTCTACAGGGGCATCCTCCATTACACCACCTGATCACACTGTACACAGACTCTGGATCTATCCCCAGTACATAGTGTGAAAACACAACAGCAACAACTTTTTCTACTTTTAAGATATCATATAGATATATCAGACTGACATAACAAATCGGTATACTGTATACAGTAATCAGCATGGCTTAAAGGGAACCTGTCACCAGGTTCAAGTTGCAAAAGCTCATCACACCTGCCGTGCAAATCTGCCTTTTCTAAGCATGGGCATTACAATGTAATTGTGTGTTATAACTTACTCTTAACAAAATCCTGCGGTAGTCACAGGACTACATGTGCCTTGTCTGTTACTCCCTCCTCAGATCTAAGCCCCCACCTTTGAGCTCCTGTATAGCTCCACCTCCTGCTCCTTCTCAGAGGTCACAGCCTGGTGAGCCTGACATCAGTGGGGGAGGGACAAGCTGTACAGGAGCACAAAGATGGAGGCAGCCTGCAGCCCATACAAGTCACATGTTGCTTTTTGAAATGCATACAAACCAAAGCCCAACCCCTGGGACTACCCCAGGATTTTGTCAGGATGCAAGAGTAAGTTATAACACACATTTACAGGCGGTCCCCTACTTAAGGACACCCGACTTACAGACAACCCATAGTTACAGACGGACCCCTCTGCCCACTGTGACCTCTGGTGAAGCTCTCTGGATGCTTTACTATAGTCCCAGACTGCAATGATCAGCTGTAAGATGTCTGTAATGAAGCTTAATTGATAATTCTTGGTCCAATTACACCAAAAATTTTGAAACTCCAATTGTCACTGGGGCAAAAGAAAAAAAATTGTCTTGAACTTCCATTATAAAATATACAGTTTCGACTTACATACAAATTCAACTTAAGAACAAACCTCCAGACCCTATCTTGTATGTAACCCGGGGACTGCCTGTATACTGTAATGCAAACGCTTAGAAAAGGCAGAGAGGCAGATTTGCACTGCAGGTGTCATGGGCTTTTACAATCTGTCTTTAGTGAAAATGAGGTCCCTGGTGACACGTTCCCTTTAACCCTGTCACGACCTATGACAAAAATGCACGTCATGGGTCGGCTGCACGGAGAGGGCTCACGGGCTGAGCCCTCTCCATAACCGGTAAGTCTTTGCTGCATATCGCATATACGGCAGTATATGAAAAGATCAATCGGACAACCTAGGGTTAAAGTACCCTATATAAAAAATTCAATTAAAAGTGATCAAAAGGTCGTACAGTCCTAAAAATTGTAGCATCTAAAAACTTTAACAGAAGTCGCAAAAAAATGACACCACCCACAGCTCTGTACACCAAAGCATGAAAAAGTTATTAGCGCACGAAGATGGCAAATTAAAAAAAAAACATTTCTACACGAGTTTTTAATTTTTGTAAATGTATGAAAACATTATAAAACCTATACAAATTTGGTATTCCAGATGATCGCACCGACCCAAAGAATAAAGTAGACATGTCATTTGGGGCGCACAGTGAAAGACGTAATATCCAAGCCCACAACAAAACTGCGTAACTGCGTTTTTTCACCATTTTCACTGCATTTTATTTTTTTTCCCGCTTCCCAGTACATGGCATGGAATAATAAATACCACCACTATGAAGTGCAATTTGTTGCGCAGAAAACAAGCGGTCACACAGCTCTGTACGTGTAAAAATAAAAAAAGTTATAGATTTTTGATTGTGGGGAATGAAAAATGGAAATGAAAAAAACAAAAAAGGGTGAGGTCCTTAAAGGGTTAAAGGAACACTCCAGTCACAGCTAATTCATTGAATAATACATAGGGATAAGATGGGACAGTTCCTTACTCCACTGTGAATATGAAAGTAGTGGTGTGCAACTGTATATTTCAAAGCAGATAGATAACAAAAAAAATCTTACCACCAAGCCAAATGCAACATCGTCAGTTTTCTTAGTTTTCTCAGGCATTTCACACACGCACAGGAGGTAGCTACATGGGGTATCAGTAGTGGCCGCCTCAATCTCCAAAGAATCATCAATGTTCAATAATGGGCTCACATTTATGATCGGCTAAGGAAGACATTGTACAATGGACTTCATCATAGATTTAGAGGCAATGGTTTTCATGATAAAAAAAAAGTGTCTGCATTGGGAAAGGCTTCTAGGATGCGACCAGTGTCTGCTCCATGGAGAGATCTGTAATATGGCAGTGAGCATGTGCCCGCCAGTCAATTGATAAGATTTTAACGGTAGACCAAAAATCTTAGGACCATTGCCCACGTGCGAGTTTGTTAAGAGAATCTCGTTCCATGCAGGGGCAAAACATGCGTTGGGGAGCCTCATCTTGACCATAGAAGACTATACACCATTATGAGCAAGACTTAGAGTTTATTTATGACATTGGGTTAAAGCAGTGATGGCGAACATTTTAGAGACCGAGTGCCCAAACTACAACCAAAATCCAGTTATTTACAGTGAAGTGTCAACGTGGCATTTTAAGCAGTAACTTATTGTTATCTGTTCTTTCACATCTCTCAGCCGTATCAGCACCTGAGGCCACATATACAGTTGGAAGAAGGAGGGCAAATTCAGACTATAATTGTAGCTTCTCTCCAGGGTCTCTCTGTAGAGGAAGAATGAAGGGTCCAGCAGGATGAGCTTCAAAGATAATGCAGTTCTGTCCACGCCTTCTCACTTTTCCCACAGTTCCTAACAGCTAATGAATTGTGGCTTTAAAATATCGCTGAGAGCAGCATCTCTTAAGTTGCCTGGGATTGCAGGAAGATTTGGTGGATTTGTTCCTGTCTGGTGAGTGCCCACAGAAAGGGCTCTGAGTGCCACCTCTGGCACCCGTGCCATAGGTTCGCCACCACTGGGTTAAAGTATTGTTGGTAGTAGTGTGCAATCCCTAGGTTTAATGGTGGGGCACAATGTATTGTTATATATATCACAAATATTCATTGCGATGCAAATTTTCAACATGAATTTCCAATAAAATTTATAGCATGGATTCTTTTGATGGGTTTGGATTTATGTAGGAGTGGTTTCTATTATTGATTCAGTGCAAAACAACTACATTCTATTTGGATGAGGAAGTTTTTTATGCTTGAAATTTGGGTTATGATCTTTCTAACTGCTGTATTCTTTGTCCCAGTGTCTCTTCTGTTCCCTACCCGGCCTCCTCTCATTATACATCTGTATATTAGAAATTTCAGGAAGCTCCAGTGAGATAGCAAGTCTGATTCAGAGAACATATCAGAGTGAATTGCATATATGGAGGCAGGAGAGGAAGAAAAGAGCCAAATAAGTGGGGAAAGAAGTATAGAACAAAAAGTTACTATATATTAGTGCAAGACAGATTAATTAATAGTTTGTTAAAAGGCTAGTGACCATTTAAGTAGACTGTAGGTAAAAGGATATCTTCTCCAATGAGGGTTGACTTTGTGTACAAGGCGGTCAGCTGCCTGGTAAATAGAGAGTTTTTGTTTTCCCCGGCCGCCTTGAGCGCTGCAGTTTCTGTTTGTTTGACAACTCCAACCTGAAAAATGTAGATGGGAAAGACTGTTAGCAACGTTCTACTGCCATCTGGTGGAGAACTCTCCGTAACTTATTAACACTGAAGATGAATCCGAAAATGAGAAGCCTTCCTGATACACTCTTCTGTATTCGTGTCTTTGTTATAAGGAACATTCTGCACAGGGAACATTTACAACAATTTTTTGTAATTTTCTTTATATAAAAAAAAAACGGAAGTGAGACACCTCATTGCCTAGCATCAAAGCTGAGTATTAAAAGATTTGTATTGTTGTATGTTTGTATTGTGTAAGAGATATCCGTATTATCTTGGATTATATACACACACGATGTGTGCCCCGCCCCTCTCCATAGTGATATATGGCGCACAAGGCCGTTTTCCAGGGAAAGATAGGACATGTTCCTCCCACCTATGGAACGGTACGGTGCCGCACGTATCTATGGGGGACGTTTATATGGCAAAAGAGTTGTGTGCAACACAAATGTGGCACAGGTACTTCTTATATACCTGTGCAACCCGCCAGCCAAGAGTGGCGGGTTTCCAAGGATCAGGTTCTGGTACACGTGTATCTTCTCGTTTGTTTCGGCGCTATATCTAACACAGTTGCAGATGCCGTTCTTTTAGTATAAAGGATCGTTTATTGGGTGCACTGCGCGTTTCGTCATCAGGTGCAATTACGTGGTCACAATGATATGTATTCGGAATCTCATTGCCTGCCATATCCGATAACACCAAGCAGAGCAAGACTCATTTCGACAAGCTTCATCAGGTGAGAGTCATTCCGCCTGTTGTACCCCTATCCTTGAATTTCTTTACGCTTTTATTTCCCTCCTTCTGCCTATCCATCTTTATGCTTCTGGAGTTCCTCCATCAGTCATAATCATCCCAGATCACTCGCAATAAGTAACATGAAACACGTCTTTTGTAGGCCAAAGACATTGGCCCACATTTACTAAGGCCCTTGCGCCAGTTTTCTGTTGGACTTTTTTACACTCTTTTCTGTGCAAACTGTTGCACGGGTATATAAGAAGTACCTGTGCCACATTTGTGTTGCACACATTGGGCCAAGGACCTCCCCCTTGAATTGCGTTTTGAAACGTAATTCAAAAGCAAAGGCCAAGTGTGAACATGGCCAATAGGTGGAGCATAGCGTAGCCAATGTCCTGCCTCACCACAATAAATTGAGTAAGGCAGAGTTGTGGATGCGATATAGTTCCCATACTCACTAAGGAGTGAAATATCTGCACTGGAAACAGAGTAAGATTTTGCTGGGTGCGCAGAGGCCAGATTGGAGGCAAAACACTAAGAAAGTTGCTCCTGACTCCGCGAGTAGTGTGAAACAGCTAATGGACAGAGGTGGCGGGTGTTGTCTCCTCACCGATAACCTGTTAATAGCCTACAGTTTCTAATTGATAAGTCGGTAAAACGCCTTTAACAATTTGTTATAATAATACAGAAAACCTTGGTGACTTACTTTAAAACCTTTTGCAACCAGCCGCCTGACATGGACGAATAACCTGTGTGTGGGGATACTTGCTGTCATAAAGTTGTGATCCATGTGGCAATAAATGTTAAGTTCCCGGGCTGCGATCTGTAAAAGGTTAGAAATGTGAGTTTTCCATGAAGAGGTCATGACAACACTGCCTGATACAATATTATATAGTGGACCATAATTACAAGCCATCAGCTAATGGATATATAATTACTTGCCATTTTTATGACCCTGATTGAGGCCTTCAAGCCAAATGGACCCATTACACATAACCAGCAGCCCTCATTAAGCCCTAACATGTCAATTACAGCTACCATCAATATGAAAGCTATCCATTACCAAAATATAAAAAACTCATAGCCTTTTATCTAAAAGGTTGCACTTCTAGAGTTTTCAGAATTTTCCTGTGTCATCAGGAAAATCCTTCATTTCTAAATCAAGTTTTTATGTAAAAAATAATTTTTAAAAAGAACTGTTTAGTAATGATCTGTTTTAACAAAAAAACGGCTGAGATCCTGTAATTCTCACACTGACCACAAGGCCCAACTGCTCCCTTCCTGTGTAATGACCTACAGGTTAGCAAATGCCTACAAAACCCTCCCATAGACATCAATAAACATCTTTTGGTTCCCATGGTCAATGTGGCTGCTGTAAAGCGTCTCTATAAATTATAGCTCAGGCAAAATGGCTTCTCCCATAATCATGTACAGACAATAGAATACAAGGTCAATAATAATAAAAATATATAACGGCTCATTAATAAACCTGATAACGACCACTCAGCATCTTTGGAAGGCAGGTGATGTATGTCACCAACCCCTTCCCACCACAGTCCTTTTTAATTATTGCGTTCTCCTCCTTTAAAAATCTGTTTGAGGGCTGTTTTTTTGCTTAATAAAATGTTCCTTGTAAGGAGGGTATTTAATATTCCACGCTGTGTACTAGAAAGAGGTAAAAAATTCTAAAATGTACTTCAAATTAAACCACCACTTTATGCTCTGGGTTGGTGCGATCAAAGGAATAACAAATTCATTTACCAGTAAATTTTAAAAAAAAAAGTATCTGTACAAAAAATACAGCTGTTATGTAACAGCGCAGAACTGTAACAGTTTGCCAACGGCACACTGTTACAGATCATCCCAAACAACAGGTCCTGGAGTCACCTACAGACTCCAGTATGTCATGGAAATGGATAATCAATTCCCTACGGCATGACGGGGAGCAGTGATCCCAGTCGAAATGGCCGTGCCTGGGAGCCATCATTATTTAAATGCAACCGGCAGCTTTGTAACCAGCATTTTAATTACCAGCACCAATTACTGCTGTTTGCAGCATAATGAAGCAAAGAGGGCCCTCTTCATACATCCTTAAGGGCCCTGTGACGTGCTATTATGTCACGTGTCTTTAAGGGAATAATCTGCTGTTGAGTCTTTCAATTCTGCTGCAATTTCTACTACTTCTGTAAGGATCGCAGGAGTAGGTTGGGTCTCTGGCTGTCAGAGACTTATCTCTCCTTACTACATAGATCTGAATTCACACAATATATATTTATTATCTCTTTTTTTTAGAAAAAGAGTAACTAAACTTTTGGCAAAACTGCACAAGAACAGGGTTGATAAAGTATATTATAAAGTTTACTATTATTAAAAGAAATCTGTTCCCTGAGTTAATCAACAGTATCCTTATTTATGTGAAGTAAAGCTCTCAAGGCTTTGCGGTACAATGATCACTACAGGAGAAAGAGCAGAACGAAAGGTAGAACAAATGGCTTTTCTTAATGAAGTGTACAATTATCATCTGCACTTTTCCTTTCTAAAATAGAAAAAAATTGGTTCAAACGTTTTTTTTACACTTTAATTTAAAATGTAAAAAAACACCCACATTTTAAGGCCTCCACTAAAGGATTAATAATAAGCGCATAAACTGAGAATACCAGGTTCCTACAAACCAGCATATTTTCATCTGAAAGAAGAACCCCGCATACAGCACAGCCGGTGAAGTTGTAGCACACATTTTTTATATTTGCATTCTGGTCATATGTCTAACAACTCAGATGGATTCGAACTGTAGGTGATTACCAACCCCAAGTCTTTGTCATCCATAACACAGGCTTTTAATGCAAGTAATGAATCCTGCAATTTTTGTCACATGGACCAATAAAGAAAAATGGAACTATGAACTATTGTAAGTCTGTTTGGAGTCTGTTCACACAAACCAAAAGAATGGTCACCTGAATGAGTTACCAGGTAAACCACACATGAATTGTACTGACCTCTGCATCCTCCCCGAAGAACCTGTATTTGTAACCACATTCAACACACAAAATTGCATCCTTATGCTTTGCCTTAATTTCCATGTACTGCTCTTCAAGGGGGGTGTAAATACTTTTGGTTCTGCGATTGGCGTTTTTCGCTTCTAAAGAATTTGAAGCTTGTTCTTGGGACTTAGAAAGAGGGTATGTCGCTTGTTGTTTTATAGAGACTTTTTCTACCTGCAAGAAAACAATAATGATAATAAAGTCATATAGCAATGCAGATGATATTTAGCAATATCATGTGTACAACTCTGGAATAAATAGGGGCAGAAAACCGACTGATTGATACCTGACTACATGATGCATCTTTGTAGTCAGAAACAAGACATCCTTAGGCTGATTGAAAAACGTTTTGAAAATAAATTAAATCGGGGCAGGGAGGGGCTTGATTCGATCGCATATGCATTTCAACGTGTTTTGAATGTAAACAAATGCATCTGCGATCGTGACTAGCCCTTCCTCATATGGTAACATCACTCATCAATCCACTCAGTTCACGGTTATAACTTACTTTGATGACTTAGAGAGGAATAGATTAAGACTGCTGAGACAAGGGATTAGGAAGATCTGCAACCTAAATCACATGTGACAGCAAGAAGAGCATTAACCACAGACATTCAGATCGCATCAGGTTGTACAGGGTCATATACCAGATATCCATCAGCATCATGTCTACTATAGGAAAGTCCAAAAGGAGAGGTATAATTCCCATTATATAACAATTCTGGAACATCCCATCTTATAACATTGTATCACTTCCTGTAATATATGTATAATATACGGAATACTGAAACTGTAATATTGTCTAATCAGTGCAGCCAGCATCAGACCTAGTACTCTCACCTATTTGACAATGGGAATAGTAACATCCAATTGTGAATTTATTAATACACCCTAGGAGGAATTGTGGAGGAATAGACGAGATAAAGTTATAAGAAGTAAAGCAGACATGTCAGGGCAGACGACAGATGCTCCTTGAAAGGAACCATAGAAGAGTGTAACCAGTAATGATGGAAATTCCGGCTCTTGTTAGTGAGCTGGCTCCACTCACTAAGAAGAGCCGGCTCTTCCTGCTCCTGAATGGCTCCCTATTAAATATATAATAGGGAGTTGCAGGCCATTCAATCACCCCACGCCACTCCACCCGATTGTATCGGAGTAAAGGGGGCTATGTGATGCTCTTTGGAAAGGGAAGGGGGGGGGGGGAGTTAGGTGAGCCGGCTCCCGCCATTCACGAACAAGAGCCGACTCGTTCGCAAAGAACACATCAATAGTAACCAGCAGGCAGCAAGAACAGAAGGAGCTGAGGAAAATGATAGATTTGGTTAAAGATTCAGAATTCTTTCTAATATAAGCACTTAAATCTCTGCACTCTCCGAGTCAAGGGGGAGGATCACTGACGGCTCTGCAGACAGAGATGGATTCCGATCACTCATTAACATAAAAATAGCAGATACTTGAAAGTATATACAAGTTATACTCCAATTTACAAAACTGTATATAATCTGCTCTGCTCCTCCTGCTCTATACCACGCTGCCATACAGCATTTTCATGGTTTCAAGTTTCCTATTAATGAAAGCCAGAGTCATCAATAGGTTACCAATTAAAGGGGTTTTCCAAACTTCCCCCTAAATTATGGGCAACAGATTAGCCGAGATGTAAAATCGCATAATAAAGATGTAACATTTCCATAATAAGAAATACATCACACATACGAGATGCATTGATGTCACCACGTAACAAACGTACAGCATTTAACTGTTTAGATCATTACCTAATAGACAGACAAGAAAAAAAGAAATTGTTAAACCCAGTTACCACTTACCCTGGGAATAGGAAGTGAATTTACTTCACCACTTCTGTTTTCCGACTTTGTGATTCCATCTTTACTGCTGGGAGAAGACGTCAGGCTCTTCGGTACTTTCATGACAGGAATATCATTGCTCTGTTTTCCAGAATCACTAGAAAACTCTCGTAACCTCTGCAGGGTGCCCCCGGAGATGAGAGACTTTGTACAGAGTATCGGTTCTGTAACAAAATGGACCTGATATAAATATTGAGAATGAATCCATTCTCGATGCAGCAGCCAGGCTCGTCTTTCAGACCAAACGCTACACAGATGCCTCCAGTCTGTGCCAGTCACTGCACTGGTTGCCTGTCTCCTTCCAAATACAGTTTAAATTAATCACTCTCATCCACAAAGCTCTGCATAATGCTGCACCTCCCTACCTCTCCTCTCAGTCTATCGTCCATCTCATGCTCTCGATCTGCCAGTGATCTTAAATTATTCTCCAAGTCTCCGGGACTTCTCCCAAGCTGCAGCAATTCTCTGGAATGCCCTACCCTATATGCAACTAGCTCTCTCTTTATTAACTAGTTCGGTGTACTCCCTCTGTTATCCAGAAAATGCCAGGTACCAAGCATCAGGCTTCTCTGCAGTCCCATTAACCTTGGACCTTGTATATAAGATGGCGGCTGATGACTGGTTCAAGCAGCAGCATTTTTATTTCTTAAATTTTTTTGTTCTGTTCCCTTATAAAAATGGCTGGAACATTATACAAGCTCTTATAACTCTTGTGTCATCCCCTTCATCCTCATAGACTGTAAGTTCTTGTGTCACCCCATCATCCTCATAGACTGTAATCTCTTGTGTCACCCCCTCATCCTCATAGACTGTAAGCTCTTATGTCACCCCCCTCATAGACTGTAAGCTCTTGTGTCGCCCCCCTCATCCTCATAGACTGTAAGCTCTTGTGTCGCCCCCTTATCCTCATAGACTGTAAGCTCTTGTGTCGCCCCCTTATCCTCATAGACTGTAAGCTCGTGTCACCCCCTCATCCTCATAGACTGTAAGCTATTGTGTCACCCCCTCATCTCATAGACTGTAAGCTCTTGTGTCACCATTTCATCCTCATAGACTGTAAGCCCTTGTGTCCCTCTCCCTCATCCTCATAGACTGTAAGCTCTTGTGTCCCTCTCCCTCATTCTCAGACTGTAAGCTCTTGTGTCACCCCCTTATCCTCATAGACTGTAAGCTCTTGTGTCCCCCTCATCCTCATAGACTATAAGCTCTTGTGTCACCCCCTCATCGACTGTAAGATCTTTTGTCACCTGCTTCGTCCTCATAGACTGTAAGCTCTTGTGTCACCACTCATCCTCATAGACTGTAAGCTCTTGTGAGCAGGGCTCTCACTCCCATTGTTCCATATGACTTATTAATCTGTCATGTCTTATTTTATTTGTGCATATTCCCCATATTCTGTAAAGCGCTGCGGAATATAATGGCGCTATTACTATTCACCTCAGGTATCAAGAATTGAGAAACATATTTCCTGAAGAGGAACATTAATGGGGAATTTTTATGAAAACTGGAATAGAAAGGTAGAGCACTTACATATGGCTACCAACCTAACCGTAAAGCGAGTCTGTGAAAGCCCAATATAAGGGAGAGGAACACACTATATTATCCTGGCTACAGACAAGAGATTTTTGGAGATGGATTTTTGACACCCATGTTCTATATTTTACCAGAATCCGCACAGAATATAGGATATGTTACTTAGATTTATTGTCTTTATGACAGACCTTTAACTATCCAAAGTGTTTCTAAAAAACAAAAGCTGGAATCTCCACTTTTCATTAACAGCCATTTTCAGGCAACGTTGCAATTTTCTTGCCTGGACCATTGGTATAAAATCAATTTCCCCCCTGGAGATCAATAAAATTGTATTGTATCCTATCGTATAGAAACGCATGTGATCTTTAAGTAGCACCCGGTCTTTTGCATTGTTTATATGCCAAACATTGAGCACTTGTTACCGATTGCATGCGTTTTGAAAAGCAATCCAGATGGAACGTGTGAATGCAGGCTCCTGCAGGTGAACGTACAGATTCTCGGCTGTGAAGATAGAATGTACGAGCGATCCGTTAAAAAGCAGAGCATTTCTTTGTCAGAACCATTTTTCAAGGATCAATCTATGACTATAGTTTATGAAGATCTGCGGAAAGTGATGGAGAAAAACGGCAGAGAGCTTCTTACATAATACGAGCGCCATGTGTGGCTGCACCCTAATGAGAACAGATCCCTGGTGAAATATTGCATTCAGTGCTGCCGTGATGATTGGCTCACCTTTCTTTTCCACCTTGCCATCACTTCCATCGCTTTCTTGGTTGCTTTTACTCCGTTTTGCATTTGGCTCATCATCTTGGCCTCCGCAGTAATTAGCCTTCTAAGAACAGAGGGCACATAAAATTTTGTAAGAGACAAAAATAACACCACAAAACATAAAAGTGTATGTTCACATTTGATCATTCAACACAACTGGACTAAAAAAAAAAGGCTAGCAAATGTCCCAAATTCATTTTCGCCTTCATGTGGGCTAAGTGAATGTCAGATTCTGGTGTGGACTAGGGTCATGTGACTTTAGCCGTGGGTGATGTCTCAAATGGCGTTTTTGGCCCGTTTTTAAGCATGCGCTTTCACTCCGTGAAACGCATCCGTTTTTGACCGTCTACCATGTGTTATTGGAAAAACTGACAAAAACTGTTGCGTTTTAAAACGGACTGAAAACGCATGCTTAAAAACAGACCAAAAACGCCATGTGTGGCGTCACCCTGAGGGTGAAGACACACATGGCGTTTTTGGGCCGTTTTTACTAAGTGCGTTTTCAGATCGTTAAAAACGCATGCATTAAAAAACGCATCCGTTTTTTAAAAACGCATGCGTTTTTTGAAAACGCATGCGTTTTTGTCCGTTTTTCCGAAATTGCGCAAAGAAAAACGGACAAAAACGCATGCGTTTTCAAAAAACGCATGCGTTTTTAAAAAACGGATGCGTTTTTTAACGCATGCGTTTTTAACGATCTGAAAACGCACTTAGTAAAAACGGCCCAAAAACGCCATGTGTGTCTTCACCCTTAGGGTGAGGACACACAGGGCGCTTTGTCTGCGCTTGCAAACGCAAACGCAGACAAAGTCGCGCCCACCGGCGGTTAAATTAACGCAAAACACCGGCGGCTCGTTCCCGATCGCAGGCGTTTCCATAGAAACGCCGATGCGATCGAGCCGAGGCCCGCCCCGGTGGGCGCGACTTTGTCTGCGTTTGCGTGCGCCGGCCTTAGGGTGGTGGCACACCTGCCGTTCGGGCTGCGTTTGCAAACGCAGACCAAGCCGCACCCTGATCACATGGTGTTTCTATGGAAACACCTGCGATCGGGAACGAGCCGCATTGTTTTGCATTAAATTAACGCAAAATCAGCCCGAATTTGCATTCTTTTCATTGTGTGTTTGCATTTTTGTAAGACACATCAGTTTTGCATATTGGCTCTTTATATTAGTTTTTGGATAAAGTGTTTTAACTTAGCGTTTTCTCCCTTGCTTTTTTGTGCCTGTTTTTTTTAAGTGGTTTTTTTAATTGTGCTTTTCAATGCGGTTGTGTTTTTGAAACTGCATGCATTTGTGGTCCACTTTTTGAAATGCATGTGATTACATGCACAAACAGCTGGGAGAACAAGATTGCAAAGTTTTTACAAATACAAAGAGACACAGCTGCATGTAATTAATGCACATCAAGTATAGCATTTTTAAAAACGTAAACGCAAGCAAACATTCGAAAAATGCATGCTTAAAAACACATGCAGTTTACATAGTTGAAAATCATAACAAAAACTCAACGTATGTCACCGGCCTTAGTCCCCGAGACACATAGTGAACACTGTGACCAGGTGCAATAATTTGGCCACATATTGCATGCAGTGGCGTAACTAGAAGCTCCAGTGCAAAGTCTGTGCCAGGCCCCCGACTATAATGTATGGTGTATAGTTATAGTCTTCTCATATGGGAAAGAGACACCATAAGGGCCCCCTAAACCTCTTGGGCCCGGGTGCGATCACAACCTCTGCATCCCCTAAGGGTGAAGACACACATGGCGTTTTTGGGCCGTTTTTACTAAGTGCGTTTTCAAATCGTTAAAAAACGCATCCGTTTTTTAAAAACGCATGCGTTTTTGTCCGTTTTTCATTGCACAATTTCGGAAAAACGGACAAAAACGCATGCGTTTTTAACGATCTGAAAACGCACTTAGTAAAAACGGCCCAAAAAAGCCATGTGTGTCTTCACCCTAAAGTTACAGCCCTGATTGCACGGCCAGAACATGGGCAGCTATATTGTCATGTGACTGGAGCCTAAGAGACATTTCACAGAATTTCGCCTTGGCAATCTACTGCTGTTAAAAAAAAACACTTTTTTTTCAATAGAAATCCTCAGCTACCCCAAACTTTGTACTGCAAAAAAATTAAATCCACACTAAACCGGGCAATTAGGCTTTAAAGGACATCTACCAACATATCAAGAATTGTAAATCAAGCACACTGACATACTGATGTGCGCCCCCTCTGGCAGGATCCGCTCTTCTTTTAGCTTCTTATGCTCTGGTTTTTAAGAAAAAGGGGCTTTAAAATATGCAAATTAGCCCGAGGGGCTCCAGGCTCTATTAACAACAAAAAAAAACAGGGCATAAGAAGCTAAAAGAAGAGCAGATCCTGCCAGAGGGGGCACACACCAGTATGTCAGTGTGCTTGGTTCACACTCCTCCATCCTGGTGGTAGATGTCTTTTAAATTGTGTAGTACAAACCTTACCGATACATTGTTATACGTTTTCCTATAACTAGGGCTATATTCACACTGCCGTACCGTAGCGGGCAACGGCAGTGCACGGGGAGAGGAGGAGGAGGTGAGCGCAGCTCACCCCCGCCCCTCTCTATAGGAAGTTAGGGCGCACGGCGCCCTACTATGGGTAAAGATAGGACCTGTCCCGGTTACGGAGCGGTACGGTGCCGCACGTGTGCTGCACCGTACCGCTCCCGTAGGGCGCCGTGCACCCATTGCCGTCTATGGAGGACGTATATCGGCCGTATATACGTCCTCCATACGGTAGCGTGAATGTAGCCTAAGAGGTATATTCTCTATTTCTAGCTATTCTGAGGGACCCCTATGCATCCTTTGGGGGTGATGATTCATTACACGGAGCAGACAACAGGGGGCATCACCCGTAAGGTAATTTTATGGGTTTTAAATGAAGTGTAGCTGGGACACTGTACACACTACACTGTTCACAAGTCGCAGATGATGTTTCTTCTGAATCTGCAGGAAAGTCAACGCTAACACAATAACACATGCACGTTCTCCAGTGCCATGTCACGTGACACGGTAACACTGCAGGCGGGGGCTAGGATCAGCACGTGATACTAATCGTATGACCTCCTGACCTGCGCAGAGCCGGCTGTGTGTGACTGCCGGGGGGAGAAGAAGTGGCTGATGACCGGCTGCCCCGGGCCCGGGCTCCCTCCTGGCTTCCTCCGCCGCATTCTGCAGCTCGTCAGAGGGAGGAGCCAGACTACGCCTACTTCCCTTCTGAGGCCTCCTGATTCGATAGAGCGTCCGGTGGGCGGCAACGCACAGTGGTTTTGAGGGTCACTTTGTTTACTTAAAGTTCATTGGGCGGGGCCTAAAAAGGTGCCGCGAAAACTAAACCTGTTTTGAGACAGCGGTGTCGCCTTACAGACACATTGCTGGGACCTGTAGTGAGGAGTCACTTGTCATAGAAACTCCTCCTAGTAGCTGCATAGACACACCCCCAGCAGGGACGAAAGGAGCACTGTGACTCCCAGTGTGGGTTTGACGAGTTCGCCGGAACTTCGGAAAAAAGTTGGGGTTGTGCGCCCGGTTCTGACCTGAACTTTAAAGAAAATCTAAAAATCACTGATGCAGTATTGTACGGAACGCACGCTTACACACTGGTGCGTGTCCACCTGAACACGTTTCCTTCTTACTTTATCCTCAAATTACCTTGTTTTGGAGAAAATAGTATTTTGTAGTTATGCAAATGAGTCTCAGGAGCTCCTAACTATCTAGCCCCTTCTAGCTCTGGGGTCTGATAGTTTTGAAGTCATCAGCTCTCTGACTGGGTAGGGAAGAGGTTGGTAGTAACACCACACAGAGGCATGTATAATTCTGTGATGTACACCCTGAGGCTCATTTTTATAATTTTAAAAGATGATTTTCTCCAAAACAAGGCCATTCACACTTTAAGTTTTTAAGGGGGACCTGGGTTAAAGTCCCAGGGTCAACATATGCAAAGAGTTTGTATGTTTTCTCCGTGTTTGTGTGGGTTTCCTCTGGGTCCTCCGGTTTCCTCCCACACTCCAAAACATACTGGTAGGTTGATTAGATTGTGAGTCCCGTGGGGACAGGGACCAATTTGGCAAACTCTGCAGCGCTGTGTAATCTGTGTTCGCCAGATCACAAAAGATCTGGGCACGGGTCCCGATGCATACGTACCAAATTCTCAGTTGCGTCCCCTTTTGTACATAACCACCCATGTGCTTGCACCTAAAACAACTGTACAGCTACAGAAAACACTGTAGGAATGCCGACCTATTATATCAGAGCAGTAGTTGTTCTTCAAATTCTCAATTAAGCCCCCCATCACCATTTCTCTAATTCCAGCCATGCACTCTGCCTATGGAGATTACCACACATCTTATGTTCTGCCTTCTATATTGTCCCTAAACCTCTTCAGCTAAATAATGTAATAGAACCACACATAAAGTCCTCCTAAAATATTAACACCCAAATAATGCCCCCTAGTGTAACACGTTATAAAATCTACAGTTGTAAGCTGCCCATTTTACAAGTAAAGGAGTTTTCCCATGAAGGAAAGTTAGGCCCTGTCCACAGGATCAATTCCTTGTGGTTTTCCCCATCTATGCTTGCTGTGTAAAGGAAACTTCATTGTTTACTTCCTGTGGATGAAAAATGGTCCTTGGTCATGTGATGTCACACAGGTGCACGGCTCGTTATGACACACAGGCTGATCACATGACTAGGTACCATATTTTTATCCACAGGAAGCAAACAATGAAGCGCTAACAAAGGATTTGACCTGATCTGAGAGAGAAGAGCCTAGTATTGTCCTGTATGCACCACTTCATACTGAGTGTATTTGTTCCATTGAATCATTATATTAAAAGAAATCAGTGGAGCAAAAATATTTTCAAAGCATGATGTCCAAGGGACCTAAAACTTGATCCGTATCCACAATGGAGATGAGTAGAAGACTGCATTCAACAAGATTTTGAGAACAACATCTTCCAGGACTTGTACGTAGTGTGTTGTTGCATCTGTATGATTTTTCGATCTTCTCACCTGATGTGATGACAGACACCAGACATGTTTATCTACTTTTATCACAATTAAAGGGGTTGTCCACTTTCAGCAAATAATAGATATTGGTTGTGTAAGGCCCCTTCCACACTTGCGTTGCAGATCACGTCAGTGAAAAACGCACATTTTGCATCAGAGTGTAATCAGTTTTCAGTTTTTCACGCGCAGAAAATGCGCGTGAAATGGACTCAGGGCTGAGCTCTATCTTTTCTATGGCAATTGATGCGTGAAAAACGCATTACACTTGCAAGTGTCTCAGAGTGCAATGCGTTTTTGAGGCATCTCCATAGACTTGTATGGTGCGTCTTTCACGCGCGTGACTTGCAAAAGTAGAGCACGTCGAGATTTAAACGCGCGTTAAAAAGAACGCGCGTGTGTGCGTGAAAAAAAATGCAAGTCTGAAAAGACCCATTGGTTACAATGGGTCAGAGTGCAATGCAAGTTCTGCGCGTGCTTTTGACGCTTGAAAAACGCAAGTGTGAAAGGGGCCTCACGAAAAGTTATACAATTTTCCAATATAGTTTCTGTATCAATTCCTCACAGTTTTCTAGATCTTTGCTTCTAAAGAAAGCTTCTCTATTTACTTCCAGTGGATATAATCTGTCCATGTGGTGGAGGTGGAGGTGCAGGTGCACGAGCCGTTATTGTCACACAACTCCTATTACTTTCAGTGAGTAAAAGGCGGGCATATATCATGTGAATGTATCCACATGACATTTTTGGTCCGTTTGTAGTCCGTTTAAAAATGCGGTGGCAGAGTGGGTCAGCACCGTCCGTTCTTGGGCCGCACCTGTGCTACAGCCTGGCAGAGATACAATTATATACCGGGCAGGCAAGGCCGGCTCCAGGTTTCAGTAGGCCCCTGGGCAACAGAGCCTTTGCAGTGAACTCCCATGGCGGTATTTAAAATTCAGAAACTAAAAGAGTCTCCTGTTCCCTAAAATATTCCCTAGTTTATCATACCAAACAGCCCCCCTCACTCCTCATGGACTTATTAGATAGAGTTCCCCTCACCCCCATTCAATATATAGCCTTAGAATACATAGAATTGTACACCGGGGTATATCCCCCCCGCCAAATACATCAGTACATCAGTAGCCTGAAGTCTGCTAATTCATTGATGCCAGGGGCTGGGGACTGCAGCATACCCCAGTGCTCTATGATAATTCTCCCCCAGAAATTATACATCAACTTGTGTTTTTGATGCAGATCTATATTATGATTCCTATATTCTGCCTTGGATTCCTTCCTCAAAGTCCCCCAAACACCCACATCCCTGCAGAAATCACTTTCCTTCTCCCCAATGTCCCCCTTCTCACACATTTCGCCCCCTACATTCTCATGAAAACGTCAACTCATCTTCCGCCACACGGGGGCGCGCCTAGCACGTCTCATGGCTCTGTGTGTGTAGGTGAGATCACGTGACGCCCTCTTCCTGTATGGGCTCAGTACCAGTGCACGGCCGGGTCGGTTCGGGGCGATGTGTGCGAGGAAGGAGGTGCTGGTTCTGTGTCACCTGCGGCTCAGCGGTCCTGCTCGTCACCTACCACCTGCTGTGCTGTGCATTGCCCCCCGGTCACACTATGGACAAGAGCCGCGGTAAGGAGCAGCTATACAGTAATGGTATATTGGAGGAGCTGTGTGTGCTCCTGGTGTTGACCCTGGTGACCCTTAGGTGTCAGTAAGTTGCTGTCACAAGAGTCTTATTGTCTGTAACTACAGCCTTAAAAGGATAGTGGACAACTTGCTGATCTCAGCAGAAGGACCCCCACACATCAGGAGAATGGGGTCCTTTAAATGAAACCTACCCTCAGAAATCTATCTATCAGGGTAGGTCTGATGGTAGGTGGCTGGTAACGTTCTAATAAAGTCCTAATCTATATTTCCTTAATCCTATAATAACTTTTTGAGATTATCTACACTTTCTCCACCTAATATGCTAATTTTAGGCAGAGGCTACAGGTGATGCCACACATGGCGTTTTGAAACAGTTTTGGTCCGTTTTTAAACAGTCCGTTAAAAAAAAAATGCATGTGTTTTTTGATAACGCATCCATTTGTAACAGGTTTTACCAATTATCTTAATTTATGCATGTGTTTTTTAACGGACTGCTTAAAAACGGACCAAAAACGGGTTCAAAACGCCATCTGTGGCATCACCCTACTGGGCGTGGCGCAGCCTCTCTGGGGAGCGGGAGTGAAGGCTTTTTCCCATTAGCTTTTGTGATCCTCCCTTCCTGCGCATCCTCGGCACACTTCTCATGCCTCTGCTGTGGTCCTGGCTCCTTAGTAGGTCTGCGCATGTGCAGTAGCACCGGATGAAGAGCACACGTGCATAGCGGCACTCCTGTTGGCTCTGAAGCCAAAGCTACTGCGCATGCACAGAACTACGAAGGAACCAGGACCACAGCAGAAGCGTGAGGAGTGTGCATGGATACACAAGAAGGAAGGATCACAAGGGTTACAGGGTTGTGGAGTAGCCTTTGTTCTCGACCCAGTAGCCTCTGCCTAAAATTAGCATATTAGGTTGATAAAGTTTATATGATATTAGAAAGTATATAGGGTTAGGGAAAGATGGATAAAGGCTTAGAACGTAACTAGGAAACTACCATCAGATCTGCCTTGGGTGGTCTATTCCTAATGGTGCTCTATTCACCTCCATGGTGCTGATACTCAGATACTTCCACATGGCCAAAAACAGTGTCTGGAGCATTTGGGGCACAACAGACCCATTCTCGTGATTTATGGGGATCCCACGACTTCTTCGTAAGTTATCCCCTTTCCTGTTGCTAGAGGATAACAAGTTGTTGTAACCACTGAAATTGTCGCTGAAGTCAGCACCCATGCACCTGCCTGGCCCCCATTCCCTCTTCTTCCAGTCCAAGTATTGAGGCCTCCATCTAATTTCTAGGCTACCCCTTCAGTCAAGATAATGTGCCTGAGAACACAAGCACGCTACTGTGCTATTAGTCCCATATACATTGGGTGGAGAAACGGTGTGCAATTCAGACAAGTAACACTGGACCTTCAATCTCCATCTCTCGGGCTCATACATGATCAGATAGACATCACCTATCTGGTATGGATTCTGGAAAGCTCAGTGTACTTGCTCTGCTCTGGCTCCCACATCACTCGGGTACTTCCAGTCTGTGTCACCTGACCAGAAGGTCACAGGATTAGCCTTGAGTTATGAGTGGTCTCCTCGGACCATGGAACGTCAGCAAGGAGGCCGCTCACTGACCGGAGAAGCCGGTCTAGACACCCCACAGACTATCTGGACAAAGACCTGAAGCACCTGAGTGACCTAGGACACTGAGAAGGGCAAGTATTCCTGGAAAACCACTTTAAGATAACTTTGCTTAATTAATAATGATATTAATTGCGTTGGCTATGTGTCTCGTGTCCTATTCACCCCCAACAATCTACTTTTTTTTTTTTTGTTTCAAAGCAACTGTTTTTGACTTCTCTTTACATCATTTTTGTTCATACCTAAAAGGACGCAAACTGATTTATTTATTAATCTCCCAAATTTGTTTCATTGTAGCTCAGATATGGTTCTATATGTTTCCATGGTAACAGACTACAAACAAGCTGTGTAGTCTGGTTAACACAATGGGGAAGATTTATCAGAAATCTCTGTGAGCAGAACAGTTTTGATTTCCCACAATAAATTTATGTAAATTTATGTGAAAAGGCAATGTTCACCTGTGCAGCTGTTATGGATAGGAGTAACAAGATATTTTTGAAATGCCAAAGCTTGAAGAAACCTACTGAGCCTACAAGTAGCCAATCATATAAGGTTATAGAGTCCTCAACATTGAAGAGTATAATGCAGGAAGGTCTCAGAAGCTGTGTCCTGTGACTCTACCTCTTTCTTTTACCAGGTCCATGGAGTGTAAATATATTGGACTATTTCCTGAATAAACACGTGATAGAGAACCGAGATGGAGTGGAAATAATGTGGGAGCATGCAACAAATAGCAAGGAGAAGCTGCAGCAGGCTCTGCAGAGTGAGTAATGTACATCACATAGTCCCTTAGAGGCTAAATATTCTCCAGTAAGGACCCAATATAGATCCAAAGTCACATTCACACATTGTTTTTGCCCTGTATTGGTAGATTACCAACAATGTGCCCTTTATGCTTATCCCCCCTGAAAGGGGGAATCGGGCTGAACATCAGTGATTGGCTGCTCTCAAGGTTCAGAGTGATGTAACTGTTCCTATAATGATCGTTATATCATAGGGCAAACACCCGCAATGTACGCCCAGCAGAGGCTGGGGATGGTTGCAGTACAGTTGCATCCGTCCCCAATTGGCTGTTATGGCCTCCGCTGGTCTGGGTTTCCTTCTGAATGCGACTTGTGCTAAGTAGATGGAAGCAAAAAGTTTCCTGTCTGCCGGTATATGTCTGTGGATACATTCAATATATAAAAAAAAAAATGAGACGTGAATGTAGCCTGACAGAGACCGGACGAGCACTGCTTGTACACTCAGTTTTATGATGGATTCTGAAAACATTCCTATGCTATGTATAGTTATATAGTTTCAGTATATCCAGTATTTCTGGACTTGGGTGTGATAGCTACCTCTCTATGCAAATCTGCATATCTCCACCTCATGCCATGTAAACTAACAGTGTAGTGTGATCCTGCGACCTATCCATTTGCATAAACTTGAAGATGCATTTGTTATGTTATTTGTATAGAGACAGATGACAGGGCATATGACTATAGGATCAGACTACACGTGCTTTGGAGACAGACAAATTTGCTGTGGAGTTAGAAATAAATTTACAAAAACATTGCTTCACCTTTTCTTTTATATACATTAAGGGAATGTGGTAAATTGGTTGTGATAGTAGACATAAATGGATGTGTTCTCCTGCAGTTCTACCCTATAAGTTTCATGTATAATGACAACTTTACTTTCTGGAAACATGCAGGTGATGTACATATGATCGAGGCGGACGTCCTCCTGCGAGGCGCTGGAGATAGGGAACCAATAATGGCGCATCCCCCAGAAACGGACAGTGACATAAATCTGCAGGCCTGGCTGACTGAGGTTTCTGCAACTAATAAAGGCATCAAGCTCGATTTCAAAAGGTAAGTTGTCTTATAGAGGGTCAATTCGAGGAAATACGATTTGCATGACAGCTGCTTTTCCAGAGTCAACTGTGGCACAAATAAAGGGAATCTGTCATCAGATTGTACCACATTAAAATGCTACCATGTCCTTTCCAGAATTCCCTTTTTTTTTTTGTACCCATTCGCACCCATTCACCTATTAAAAAAATCTCCTCCAAAGTCATGTAAAAATGAGCAGAGAAGAGTCATGTTTTACCTGAGATGTGTCAAATTAGAGGCTGCAGGGGAGGGGCCACTTCCGATGCCACTATCTTCAGTTCTATAGGTCCTAGAAACATGCTCATGGTGTCATATTAAAGATAAGAATCTCATCATTCAAATCTCTGAAATTGAGTAATGGGTTGAATAGTGGTATAAATTGCTTCTCATTGGAAGATTTATTTTTTTGTGTTTTTTTTTTTATTTTTGTTTCTAAAACCTCATTCATGTGTAGAAGTTGGCTGTGAGCACTCACTGGACCTGACCCACTACTCCCACACGTTATTATGACAGGCCGGATACAGAACAGCCCACTTTGGGAAGGCTCGGTCTCTCGGGCGAGATGACACAGATGATGTTTGTAATAACAGATGATCCTTTCTAGTAAAGCTGTGAGGATGGCAGCCAGCGTAGCACGCAGCACATCGCATCTACCCTAGTAACACTCAAAGTGAAGCAGAACCGTAGCTGACAAATGCTAAAATACTTCTGAGACATGAACCCAATATAAAGAATATGGAGGTGAAATCATGAACTGTAAATGTTTCCACATTACTGTCGTCATAACTGCGCACATGTATCAGTACAGTGCAGACCTTAAGGGACTTCTACCATTTACTCCCATGGCTGTCACTTGTCTCATCAACATGTTGAGCAATTTTAGTGACTTATCTTATTTTAGTGTCTCAACTTTGATAACTGTCTAAAAATATCTATAAAAGAAAAAAAAAAAGGATGTGTCGCTTGTTCTGTAAAATTGGACAATCCTGCTGGCATTTGAAGGATAAAAGGATCAAATTGTATTATTTATCAATTTATATTATTTGGTTTTTCAGCATATTGTTGAAGGGGTTTTGGAAAAGTGATATTTAAATGTTGCGTGATTGTCTTGGGTAGTGTATTCCAGAAAACTCGTACAGATCTTTAATACACAGAATTTTTCTAATGTATATAATAAGCCAACCCGAATGTAAGCCTAGGCTCCTAATTTTACCACAATAAAACTGGGAAAACCTATTGACTTGAGCCTAGGGTGGGAAATGCATTGTTCACTTCCCACCCGTCCAGTATATAGCCAGCATGTCCTCCAGTATGTAAACAGCCCCCTGCTCCACTATATAGCCAGCCCCCTGCTCCACTATATAGCCAGCCCCCTGCTCCACTATATAGCCAGCCCCCTGCTCCACTATATAGCCAGCCCCCTGCTCCACTATATAGCCAGCCCCCTGCTCCACTATATAGCCAGCCCCCTGCTCCACTATATAGCCAGCCCCCTGCTCCACTATATAGCCCGCCCGCCCCCTGCTCCACTATATAGCCCGCCCGCCCCCTGCTCCACTATATAGCCCGCCCGCCCCCTGCTCCACTATATAGCCCGCCCGCCCCCTGCTCCACTATATAGCCCGCCCGCCCCCTGCTCCACTATATAGCCCGCCCGCCCCCTGCTCCACTATATAGCCCGCCCGCCCCCTGCTCCACTATATAGCCAGCCCGCCCCCTGCTCCACTATATAGCCAGCCCGCCCCCTGCTCCACTATATAGCCAGCCCGCCCCCTGCGCCACTATATAGCCAGCCCGCCCCCTGCTCCACTATATATATATATATATATATATATATATATATATATGTATATGTATATGTATATGTGTATATGTATATGTATATGTATATGTATATGTATATGTATATGTATATATGTATATGTATATATATATATATATGTATATGTATATATGTATATGTATATGTATATATGTATATGTATATGTATATATATATATATATATATATATATATATATATATAAAATCTCAAATTCGGGCATGGATAAACAGGGCCATAGATCCAGGCACTGTGACTGTGGTAATCTTCTTATATTTGTTAGCCATGGCCTCCTTCCTTCTAAAATCAACTTTTATTTAATTATGCTAATGATCCTGAAAGGCTTTGAGGGGTGTTCTGAAGGAGCATTCAAAATCTCAGACATGCGCAGTTCTTTTAGTATCTCCTCTCCGGCCCTGCACGTATCTGGAGGGAGAAACACCCACTGCGTATGCACATGCATCTGACAGACATTCAATTGCGCAACAGCGAAGTCCACAATCAATTTTGCAGAAAGATGCAGAATCTGTAACCTTTTTTAAAGGTTTTGAGTCTGTGAGAAAATGTCACTTGGGAAATGAATATACAAGAAATTACAACATCATTTACCAACTTTTATTTTCCCAGGTAGGATGAGACCAGGTGCCGCAATCAGCAATGGTGCAAAGGACTGAGTCCGCTGGCTCTGGAGCTTTCTTAAAGGAAATAAACTGCTCTTAAATTCATCCCCAAAGTTAAAGGGATATTTTGATTTTGTCTATTCATCCCCCACCCAATCCATATTACTCAATGGTTGTCAGTGATCCAATCCCCTACCTATCACAAAAATTGGTGGACTGTTGATGATAAGAAAAGGAGCTTACAAAATACATACCGTATATGGGACGATGACAGCTGCAAACAATCATAATCATGAATAGAGTAAGGACTCCATGCATCATATGTCACTCTGATGCATAGGGTCCATCCCCAATCCTGGAAATCTGGGCAGCACATGGTCCTAATTTCATGGACTAACTAAGGTTGTGTACTGCTCACCTGTTGGAAATAGCAGAGTACGACCATCGGCTATCTCTACGGGTGGATCCACACCTATTTGGATGTGTATAGGGGAAAATTTGATATACCTGGAATACTGCATTAAAGTTGTATTCTCATCTTGGAAAGTGATGACATAACAATTAAGAGAAGAAATAACCCGGATGTCAGTCTAGTGGGCGTACTCCACGTCGCCCTGTATATTGGATGTGTACGTAAATGACTGCTCTTGGATAGTCTTTGTTTGTAGAACCTGTTCCTCAGACGTCATCATCATCTCTATCCTAGACAGATGAATCCCCTGGGTAACGTGGTGTGTGCTCCCGGTACACCGCTCTGAGGAGGACATATCCCTCTCCAATTAATAGCTGTCATGTTTTATCTCACTGATGTATGACTATGATACTTTTCAGCTTCTAGAAAAGGATGCGATCCCCAGGGGTTATGGTTAAAAAAAAAATTCTCGTACAAACACTTTTGTCGAATGAATATGTAACAAATCGGTCAGTGGGGGTCGTGAAATCCCTAAGAATAGAACAATGGTGGCCGATCAGCTGTCATCAGGATTAACAAATAATATACAGTATTTTCTGTAACACAGTGCTGTCCCAAATACAGCATTCTACATCCGTCATTTGAGGCGTATTTGCGCTGTCTTTTCTAATTTATAGTATCTTAAAACTAGACCGGATTAGTAAATCTGCTCTAATGGCTTTATTATAAGAAACAACCAAGGACAGCGGCACATGACACAGACTGCGCAGTGTCCAGCAGTCACAGTGATATATGATGAAGGAGTCCCTTCTTCCCCTCACGGCAGCAGCACAGAACTGTATTAGAGCGAGGAAGAAGGGACTCATTTCATCACATTGATTCAAGAGATCCTGTCCTCTACACTGTGCTTGGTCAATGAAATCCAGCCAGCACACGTTTTTTCACATACTGACCACGGTCATATGCTGCCAGCCTATAATTTATTATGACTAGTGTGCAATAAGTGGTCATCTAGAATGTTATTCCTGGCATAAATGTTATATTTAGCAGACTGTAAAGCTCCTATCCCCACCCCATCCTTTTAACAAAATTTGCTAATTTTGTGCATGTGGACTAGAATGGCATTGAATGACCCCTCCCTTTTAAAAAAAACATGAAATCTTAACTGAAAAATAGAAGCACTTCTAAAAATTTTGCTAACCGACTTTGGCTTTGACTGGCAGTGCAGTAAGTAAGCCACTGACAGACATGTCCGCCAACTTCTCTCCCTCAACATCCGCTATTGGGAGGCCCCCATGCACATTCGGGTACATTCACATCTCTGGTGGTACTGCCATTCTCTATCCAAAGGGTATGGCCAACCTTAGTTTGTGAATGGAGCTTTCTGAATCTTCGTACACAAAAGTATGAACAAGATGTTGACATCAGTCAAAACAGTGAGTGCACCCACTATGCAGCCCCTGCTACAAAGCTACCAGAGCTTGAAATGGAGGTCTACTGTGCTTTGTGTGCTGCAAACATTGTAATGTACTTTTATTTCAAAATTTGCCATATAGTTTGGAAGCGGTACTGCCTTCTATGAAGATTTTGGATGCAATGAAAGATCATCTTCACCAACCCGTTTGGATAAATGCAGACATACTTCCTGGACCTGGTGGAAACTCTAGAGTGGGTGCAAGAGAATTTCTTCAGATTGTCACCTCCTTCTTCCCAGATGTCACTCTGTCATTGGCTTGGACAACTGCATGGTATCCTGATAGAAGTAATGAAGGTATAACTAGCATCTATTACTGTTCTTTTTTAGTGTTTTTCTCTCGTTTACAGGTCAAGCGTGATACATTTTCACAGTAGATGTCTTTGTATTAGGCCACACGTTTTTCAGATGCCAATTTTGGAGCCAAAAGGAGGTGTTTAACATAATGTGTTAGACAAATAATTGAAAGGTTCCACTACTCCTCCTACTTCTTCATTACTGTTTTGGGCATCAAAAACTGCATCTGAAAATCTGAACATGTCTCTGCACCCTCATGGTGTCTATTATCCACCTGATATTAGAAGAAATGGGATATAATATTATAGATCTTCTACCCTCTGAGATGGTGGCCAGCAACTGAAAGGTGATTGAAATCTGTGTGTTTGTGTGTAGCCTTGGACTAATCCTCCAAGTGCATCATGGTTGCATTATTTAGTGTAAGGATCCAAATTAGAGGGGACTGCACTAAAACAAAAAAAAAGGAAAATCCTTGCACTTTATTTTACTACATGACTGCTTTACCTGGTTTTAATTACCTAGTGTAAGGGCAAACTTTAAGGTAAGGAAGACATAAACGTTGCTGACGATGAACCTCACTTTTGTTCCAACACTTAATGATGTGATGACTTTTGTATTCTGAGAATTCCATTATTTCTTGGATAAAACCTGTGCATATTCAGTCGTCAGTATACTTATCCCCGAGGCGTAAATGCCTGTTCTCTGCTGCGGCTGCCGGACAAAGAACGGCCTTGATGCAAAGAGCAAAACAGGTTGAGATTGTCGTCCATGATGACGCTGAGAACAGGAAGCTTTGATCATCCCAAGGACAACAAACATGTTCTTCTTTAACTTCACGATGATAACTGGAGCGTTTTTTCTATAGCTTTACTGTTATAGAACAACTGTTGTGCTGTATTATTTTACATTTGGGTTTGAATTTCAGAAGTTTTGATACTGAGAGCTGAATTTGAGTAAGGGCTCTTTTATTTTGGGGTTGTTGTTAAGCTACAGTTGTCTTCGTTGTGTCTCCATTTTTTTTCTTCCGTTTTGTCTCCACAAAAAAACTGAAGGTTTGGCATTGCTTTGAAAACATCACATCAGGTATTTTTTGCGGACCCATGGACTTCTATTGCCTTACGCGATCCACATCCATGACAAAAATAGGATGTTTTATATTTTTTCCCATGGACAACGGATCAGTGAAAATACACCCATAGAAATCAGTGGCTTTGTGAGGCATCTTTGGAAATCTCTGAACCACAGACGTTCAGATTCACAAATTCTCGTTTGGGATGGAAGAGGAGAGCTGCACGAGGTGTGCACAGACTTGCATTCTTTCTATAGATTATACACCAATGACATCTGTGGGGTGCTGTATATAGTGCTCTGTCCACTTCTTCTCATTTGAAAGATTTGTAAAATGAATCTTAATGTACTCATAATCGCACTAGTTCATGGGAACATTGACAAAACCATGGTATAAGGGCTTTACCTAGACAGACTAGTGTTTCCGGCACAGTCCAGCTGCATCCTTGCAATGGAAGAGAAATTATGAGTAACAGCAGTAAGTGAGAACAGCCTATACAAGTGGATGCAGATAGTAGTGGTTTTCTTTTGTAATTACATTTATATAAAACTTTGTTTTTTAGGTTACAGCTGGGAAATGGTGAAAGAAATGGAAGACATCTGTAAGAATCTAAGCCAGCCGGTGACGTTCCCAGTCAGAGCTCCCGTAGTTCGACAGTCGTGGCCTCAGCTTCAGTGGCTGTTGCAGATGTCAGATAGGTAAAGTACTGACAGACTTGCCACGCCTTTACCTTTTCTGTTTGCATATGATAAGGCAGGGGAGTAACTACAGTGGTAGCAGCCATCAAAGCTGCTTTGGGGCCCACAGTGTCAGGGGGCCGTGGCCTCCGACCTGACACACTAAAAAGTAAAGGATGTGGACCTATATATATATATATATATATATATATATATATTACTGTATTTGTGGCTGTATATATGTTGTACATTTGTATATGTTCTCTACGTGTGTTCGTATGAGTGTAAAAATGTGTGATTGTGATTTATTAAAAATACATTAATATATTTTAAGTGAGAAGGGGGGCTCTATTCAGAAGCCTTCTATAGGGTCCTGCCTCTCCTAGTTATGCACCTTTTGATGAGTCCTTCATTTGTTTTGTGGAAGTACAACCGGTTCCGCTTTGGCCCAGCATAAGAGGATTCAGATTGAACCCTACTTTTAGTGGCAGTGAAAAACTTGGCGAGTCATTGTGTCCTAGGTGATGGACCACAAATGACAATACACTGTTTGCCATGTTTCAAGAAGCTCTGGATTGCTATTCCAAATTGTTGCTACATACTGAATCCAATATTTTCGTTTTACCTCTTTTTTTAAGATGCATTGTTATGGATATTTTAAATTGAATCGCGCTCCATTGAATGCCACATGGACTGCCAGATATAGTCGTGCACAGTGCTCGACTTTATCAAGGATGAATGGGGTGTCGGGGTATTTGCTCCAATTTGCCAATTTTCATATACACAATTTTAACACCTGCAAATGTTTGAAAAAGTAATAAATCGTAGAATTTATAGTTTAGATGCAGAAAGTTCCCTATTGCAGTAGAACATGCCATTGATGATTACTGAAGTCATTGTGATGTTTTCTACATGCCACGTTATGCTCATAAAATAGTGAGAATGTTCACTTTAATGATGATTGATATTTGTCTTATTACAGGTACAGCCTCACAGTCTGGTCAGGGAAGGACGACATTTACCCTGTAGAGGACCTGCTGTATATTCGTGAGCATTCAAAGGAAGATCAGATATTTTATGATCTGTTTGAACCTCAAAAGAGTCAGCTGAAGCAGGCCGTGAAACAGAAGGGACAAGCAAAAAAGTAAAGACTCAAGACATAGGCAAGGAAGGTTGTTCATGGGTTAGGATCCGTACTACTTTATATGAACGCACGATGCATACTATAATGCATGATTTATATGGTAATGATTTATTTAGACAGTGCCCCCTTTCCACATGTCTCTTTATCTCCTTTGGGCATGTTGATGGTTGGGGAAGTTCACTATTAGTCTTGCTCCATTTATGCGGAACAAAAGAATTACTCTTCTCAGAAAGTAACTCTGCGGGGAACATGAAGCCTTTAACATTGGACCTGGTGACCAATCCTTGAAATACAGCAGACACCACTGCCTCTCAAAATGGAGAACTGTTGTCCCAAAAACATGTTGTGGCCTTAATAAGTCTTTGCTCTTGCTGACACCTTGTTTGGTCATTTTTTTTTTGTCGTATTTCAGTTCCTCATCTCTGCTGCAGCCAGTTTTCTATCTCACCTGTTAACTAAGTAACTCTTTAACATGGGTGGCTGCATTAGGCAGCAGAGACTGCTGTGTGCTTTAACATAATGGAAAATGGAGTTGCACTGATGATATTGCTATATCCTGGAACCTTAACTATTCCCCCCACTGACTCTGAATCAAATCGCCTCCACCTGATGCAGCACTGGAGGAAAAAGAGGAACAAAGCAGCTCCCCTGTTGTGCTCCTCTTATGTTGGACTCCACTTTATTCACACTGCCCGGCCCTGCAGTAAACCTGGTGGATGAGTTGGCATTCTGATGTCTGACAACTGCTCCTTTAGCTCAATCCTACCTTTACCCTCCTTCACCTTTCTGTCTTTTGAATTTCACTCATCCGCATCCATGCTCCCTCTAACATCCAAGTGGTTGTCATCTACCGACCCCCAGGCTCTGCCACTGCTTTTATTGACCACTTGAACACCTGGATTTTTCACTTCCTCACCTCTGACAGCCCCTCCATCATCATGGGTGACTTTAACATCCCCATTGATATAGCACATTCTTCTACCTCTAAACTCCTCTCACTTCTTCCTCTGGCATTTCACCATGGTCCTCCACAGACACTCACAAAGAAGGCTATACGCTGGACTTAATATTCACGCACCTTTGTTCCTATCCATTTTGTCTAACTATTATCCTCCTATCTGAGCACAACTTACTTTCTCTACCATTCTGGCTTCAACCACTCCTGCAGTTCACAAGATAATACAATCATGTAGGAAACATCTAGACTTCCGCAAACACAATCCTGTTTTCATTGAACGAGGTAGAAACTGCTGTCGCCTTCTACAAGACCACTGATACCTCAGGCCTGAACTCTACAGCCCTCATCACTCTCACTACAACTAGACAACCCAACCACTGCTAAACAGCCTTTGCGTAAATCCCTCTCCAAGGAAAATTTCCTGTCATAAAATGATGCAACACCCCTGCCAACGTATAGGCAAGGGGGTAGTTGCGAATAGGGCCCTTTCCCTGTCAGGATCCATCTGGTGAGCCTGTGCAACTCATTCAGAAGATAATGCAGGGAGATCTCAGGTAATCTGCAGCTGTAGCCTCTGCCTGGAACGGCAATAGTTAAATGGGTATAAGTTGTTATCCAATCAGTTGGCTGTATTATAAACTGGAGTGTGATTGGAGAGGTGCTACCACCTGACCAGGGGGAGTATAAAACCCCTGTGCAGGGGGAGCACATGACCCAGTCTTCCGTGAGAGCAGAGACAGACATCATGGTCTCTCTGTAGTCTTTGCCTGTCAGCAATCTGACCTCATGGTCTGTCCCAGGAGTCTGAGAGTGAACAGAGAGTCCGTGTGGAGCACACCTTTAGTGCTGTCACAGAAACCAATCCCAAAAAGAGTCAGGAGACTCTAACCCAGATCTGCAGCTTCCACAGTTTGGACACAGCTCCATCTCAATTATCCCAGCCTGCATCTACTAGCAGGCTGGTGCACTATTCCTGGGGACCACTCTCCACGATCACTCCAGTACCAGAATCTGAATCTGCTGTGAGACCGTTCTGGACTGTTACCTGCTACCTGTTGTTCAATAAAGTTGCCTCCGTCTGATCCCTGGATACGGCTGTCTACCACCCCAGGTTTCCCTATTCATTACCCAGGGACACTCAGGGGTTGCCCCAGGGAGAAACCCGTACATCAGCCTTCCCCTCCATATTTGTTGCACACACCACCTGCTGGAGACCTGCCAGGCTGTAGGACAGCCCTCCGGTCCCAATACCTAGCACCATTACAACACCGTGCTCTACCCAGCCACTCTGGTATTCTGGGCCCTGGCTGCCTCTAGGCTACAAGGAAAGGCTAGGCCCTAGTGGGGAATGTTGCACTTCACCTATAAATCACATCTGCCACACTGGATTACTTCATTCATCTTGACCTATGCTCTGCCTTTGACACTGTTGACTTCTGACCTTCCCCTTTCCTGGATCTTCTCCAACTGGACTCTCATTCCACCTCTTCACCTCACCCTTTCTCCCTCAAGACTCTGTCCTAGGACCTTTACTCTACTATGTCTACACATCTGGCCTAGGATAATTGATAGTCTCAAGACTTTTAATACAACTGCAATGCGAATGACACATGTGTCTATATATATGATCCAGATATTACTTGTAGAAAGTCCAAGCAGCACAGGTCTGACTGAAAATAGCAAAACGGGTGCACGCCCATAGGATCAGGCCATAGGTCATCTACATATTGTAGAAAGTGCAATAAATTTTAGCAATAAATGTACATAGTAATAAATACAATATTCCATAATTAAACATTGCTGCAGAATCCATGAGTAATGTGATGCTGAACAAGTTCCTATGTGTAAAAAGTGCTTAGTGCAGAATAGAAATAGATGGCCCACACATTACCTCTCTTTTAGCCAGAATTCCATTTTTGTTGTTGCTGGGGGTCAGACGCCCATTATTCTGCTGCACATGTGTCATTGTTGGGACAATCCCATAAAATAATGGAAAGAACATGGAAGGGGCTGTCATGTCTGTGCATATAGTGAATGTAAAGATCCCTCTTACCGAATGAAATAAAGTTTTATTTTTAAACCTTTTCAATGTAGTTCAAAACTATGTAAAAATAAAGGAATCTGTGTCTGTATCCTTTGGGTGTCAGCGAATAATAAAATGATGCACTGATCCCTAGTGAGGTGTCCTCATATACAGTCGTGTTGTGTGCTGTGATGTTGCTCTTTCTAAGTGCCTTACATTTTAATTGTACATGAATGTTCTAGGCCGGTTTCCATAGTTACACATCATGTGTTTTTAATATTTCTGAATTGATAGTAATTCGGTAAAAACACTTACATCAACCCCAGGACAATGTGACTTCTGGAAGAGCAATGTCGCCACGGGCACAATACACAAGCAAGAATTTTAGGATTGGTTAACCTGCCCTGACATTTCCCACATATGTGTGGTCACAACAACTGGGGTCAAACATTTGTGCTAAGTCTGTGCTGGTTTGTGTAGAAAAAAAATGTCATTTGTGCTGCTATCATTTTTAATGTATTGATAATTTTTTTCCAGAGGTCAGCAGAGTTCATTCCTTCCACAGTACAATAGGGCTTATTTACTACGGGTCGCAGATCCCACTTTCGTCGGACTGTTCACGGTTTTCGGGATTTGGCGCAGAGATTGTGGCGCGGCTGCGCTGGCTTCCATGCAACAGAAATCGGGGGACGATCCGACTGATTTGGACTGAGCGCACGATCTTAGTGAATTGCGGCAGAGTGCATTATCGTGGGACCGTGTAAGTAAATGTTCCCCACAGGTTATTTTCCAAGCAGTGGCGTAACTAGAGTCCTGCACGGAGGCTGCGCAGGGCATACTATCATCACTGGGGGAGGCTGCACGGGGCATAGTATTACTGGGGTAGGCTGCATGGGGCATATTATCATTACTGGGGGATGCTGCATGGGGAATATCATTACTGGGGGAGGGCTGCATGGGGCATTTAGTAAGTGAGGGAAGGCTGCAGGGAATTTTATTACTTGGATAGACTGTGATCAGTGCATTTCCCAACCTAGGCTTATGCTCAAGTCAATAGGTTTTCCCAGTGTTGTATATATGTGTGTGTGTATATATATATATATATATATATATATATATATATATATATATATATATATATATATATATACCGTATATGCCGGCGTATAAGACGACTGGGCGTATAAGACGACCCCCAACTTCTGCCCTAAAAATATAGAATTTGGTATATACTCACTGTATAAGACTACCCCTCTCCCAAATGAAAAAAAGTCTGCTTAAAACTTTGCAAAACAAACAAGAGAGCAAGTGCCTGGTGATCATAACTGTAAGCTGCGATATTAATGAAGATCCGACATGCTTCTGTAAGTGCCGCCTGTGACCCCCAGCTCTGTGACGCCGACCGCTTTGACAGGGCGGCTGCATTAGCATACAGCGCGCCGCCCCGCCAGCGCGTACTAAGCCTCTTCTAATGACCGTGAGAGGCGGACTGCCGCGCATGCGCGGCGGTCCCAGGAAGCGGCTCTCTGCGCGCTGACGGGGAAAAAAAACACCTCACACAGTGCGGCCCCCGTATATCCGGCGTATAAGACGACCCCCCACTGTAGCCATTATTTTAAGGGGTTAAAAAGTAGTCTTATACACCAGTATATACAGTAAGTATATATATATATATATATATATATATATATATTATATACTCGAGTATTTATGGTATGATGTTTAATTCCCAAAGTTAAACCTTAGGTACCTCTTCTGAGCAGAAAATATAGATATGCCATGGTCCCTCTTGGACATACATCTGTCCAAAGAGAAAAAAAAAACTTGTCCAAGGTTAATGTATGGTAAAACGACCTACACGTGAAAATCCTCACATATTTTCACTGGTAAAACATGTATAAAGGTATTTTTCAGCTTCCAGTACTTTTCAAGGTTCTTTTTTACCCCCATTAAAATGCAGATTTTAGTCATAAGAAATATTGTTGCATAGGAACTAATCCTTATAGGCAATTATCCTCAGACTTAAAAACCTCCCCAACCAGCTGTCTCAATCTCAAATTCTTTGTGTGGTTGTAATAGAGGAGTCTCTGTACTTACTGTTCAATGGAACCTACTTGACATTATCTCAACACCTGCAAAACAAAGCGCAGAATGAAGCGATGGCTTAGACATCACTTAGAAACGCAGGAATCCAGGCGTCATCGCCATTGCTAGCAGATGTATAAAACGTGTTGTGCTTCTGATTTATTTACTCATTGCTGATAACATACAAATCTTATAGAGTCACCATAATGGGGGGAGAACTGGTATGGATTGGTAACCTACTTGCTGTTTAAAGACCCAGAAAAAACTATTGCTGAATGGAGCATAAATATTCTGAAAGGACAAGTACGGTACATATCATACCACATTGAGATATTGGGGAACAATTGGGGATAAATGCCAATACAGTCAGGTACAGCATTAAGTAATGTTATATAGAAGAGGGATAGACCTGGGGTTGAAGTAGTAAATATTACAATTATGAATGATCAAAATCGATGTCAATTTGCCCTGTTAAATGATTGTCTACCCAGTAGCTGAACTGCATTTCCGTTGCGTGCATGCCAGCGCTGATGCGCCACAATCCGTTCGCGTGCGCCAAAATCCGGGGGCAATTCAGGGGAAATCGGCGCAAATCGGAAATATTCGGGTAACACGTCGGGAAAACGCGATTCGAGCCCTTAGTAAATGACCCCCATAGTCCGAGTCTATCGGCCAGCTTGACAAACCTAGCTCAGCTTGATGACATCACCCATTCATCAAACTATGAAGCCTAGTGAGTGTACGAAGCTACCATCTTTAAAAAGGGAAAATGCCCATAAGTGGAAAATAGGTTAACACGTATTGTTAATTGACTATAGGTTATACTGGTATAATAAGTATACACCCTAGTCTCAAAGCTGACTTTCATTATCCACATACATTATGATGACCATCTCTCTATGTCTGGTCACCTCGTATGGGTGTAACAGCAGCTCAGATCAGTCACCATGGTGCTGTCAGCTAGGACATAAGGATCTAACAGGCAGCTGAATGGACAGAGGATTTGTGTCAACTCCAGTCATTAGTCTATGTCTACTTTTCCGTGTATTGTAGTAAAAAGACACAACTGTGTATGGAGAGGGACTCAGCCCGAGAGCAGGAACCCCATGCGCTATATGGTCATACAGCAGTAAGGAAGGGGTTAAAGTGGTTAAGGAGAACCTGTCAGGGTGAATTGAGAACCTGATCCATGTGGTTTACAGTCCCAAATATCCCTGTTACTACTGTGTGGCTGCTGTGATAAAAAAAGAAACCTTTTATACTTCTTAAGAGATTAGCAAAGTTGGGTCCATGTTTCAGTAGGCCCCTGGGCCCTAAAATATCCTGTTCCCTAAAATATTCCCTAGTTTATCATACCAAACAGCCCCCCCATGGGTATTTTACATAAAGCCCCCCTCAACCCGTATAGATTCATTAGTTATAGCCCCCCTCATCCCCATGGATTTCTTATGTACAGCCCTATAGGTGCCGGCCCTGGAGATGAGGCACATCAGAGTCGCCTCTGGTGGTCCTAGCACCTCACAGTGATTCAGTGAAGCCAGATTAGTACAGCCCAGTTTCATTGCACATGTGCTATACCTTTTTGAAATGTGAAGTGAAACTGTGGTGAACTACAGCGGCTTAATTCTATCACGGTGCAGGCATTGAGGGTTCTGGACCTAGTAAGAAACTTATGGGTGATTTGGGACATTAGAACAGCAGACCATAAGGACATTTTTTTAGTGTCCCAAATCGCCCTGACAGGTTACCTTAAAGTCACTTATCTGTAGGAGAATTCGGCTGTAATAAATATAACTATGCTCATGTAACATCCACTGGCCACACAGTAAGGATCACTGGACCTGACCCACTACTCCCACACGTTATTATGACAGGCCGGATACAGAACAGCCCACTGTGGGAAGGCTCGGTCTCTCAGGCGAGATGACACAGATGCTGTTTGTAATAACAGATGATCCTTTCTAGTAAAGCTGTGAGGATGGCAGCCAGCATAGCACGCAGCACATCGCATCTACCCTAGTAACACTCTGCAAAGTGAAGCAGAACCGTAGCTGACAAATGCTAAAATACTTCTGGGAAAATATTTTGCTAACTGTAAATCAAAAAGGGTAAATCAAGACACTTTACAAAGGTGCCCATAAAATACAGACATTTGGGGTAGCAGCCGGCCTCTTGATGTATCCGGTTCTATCTGTCGTAGAAATAAGCGTAGTCTGTGACTTCTAACGTGTGAGAAGCCGTTTGCTGCAGCGGGTGCGCCGGGACAGAAAAACACCCCACGGCAGCCCGCTCCCCCGCCAGCCATGCCCCCTTTACTCCCCCCTGGCGTGGAGGTGGCGGAAAGGGGAAAATAATCGCAAGTGCTAGCGATACACTAGCATCTGTGATTATTTCAGGACTTCTATGCCACTTCTGGCGATTTTATAACATCATATAATAAACCTACAGGGTGCAACGCAATTATATGCAACATATATTGCTACCCCTCCCAGCATCTCCCCTTCATACTGTGCATCCCCAACAGCTCCTCTTTATACTTTGCCCTCCCAGCATCTTCCCTTCGTACCGTGCCCCCCTGAGCAGCTCTCCTTGATGCTGTGCCCCTTCCCTAGCTACCATGTGCCCCTTCCCCAGCTACCATTCTTCATATTGTTGTCCCTTACAGCAGCTCCCCTTCATATTGTGCCCCCTCAGCAGCTCCCTTTTATATTGTGACCCTCAAGCAGTTTTAATTCATAGTGTACCCCATTTGCAGCTCCCCTCCATATTTTACCCTCAAGCAGCTCTCCTTCATACAGTACCCCCCAAAACGCCCCTTCATACTGTGCCCCTCCAGAAGCTACTGTTCATGCTGTGCTCCCCTGCAGCTCCCCCTCATATTGTGACCCCTTCCTAGCTGCTCCTCTTAATATTGTGGTCCCTTCCAGTAGCTCTCCGTCAAACTATGCCCTCCAGTAGCTCCACTTCGTACTGTGTGCACCCTGCAGCTTCCCTTCATACTGTGACCCACAACAGCTCCCCCTCATGTTATGGCCCCTCAGCAGTTTTCCTTCACACAGTGCCTTCCAGCAGCTCCCCTATGTGCCTCCATAGAGCAGCTCCTCTCTATACTATGGACACCTATCCTTCTTGTTACTGCTTAGTGAAAAAAAAAGTAAACACCATATACCTACCTCTCTATTACCTCTCTGCAGCGCTTCTTCTCTCCTGCTGTTTGTAGTACTGAAGCTGGCAGGCAAGAAGACATCTGTTCGCCAACCTCTGTTCTACACCACAGCCGAGGCAAAGTCTAGCTGTGGCCCGTGTTAGGCTGTAGCAGGCCAGCGGCTGTGGACATGACATCACAGCTGAGCCTCTGTGTACAAACAGAGAGTGTCAGTAATGGGAGCACTGAAGAGAGGGGAGTATAGTTTGATATTTTTATAACCCTGTGGCTTATATTTTAAAAAACGTAATTAACCTCTCAAATTCTCTAGAAAACTTTCATACAGTTTCCATAATTTCTTTTACTTTCAAACTCTTTAGTGTGTCTGTTTGTAGAAGATGAAAGCGTTACTCATTTAGTAAATGCGCTGTTTGATTCCTTCACCAAAAAGAAATAGCTTATCAATCTTGCTTCCTGACACAATGGCCCACATTTATCAAAAGTAGTGTCTCACTGAGGTGCAGGGTGCGCCAGATTATTGAAGATTGGAGCACGGTCTTAATCTTGTGCACTGCTCATAAAGTGTGAACCAACTTTATTTTGGTGCACCTTTAACCCCCTAGAGGGGTTTTCCCACAAAATAAAATTCTCACATTTCTACCCCATAGTGATGTTAATACAATAAAGATCATTTTAACCCCTTACTTTACAATTTTACTCAGTGTTTTTGCTGTGTTAGCTCCTATCACTCTCTAGGCTGTTCAGTGCAAAATCCCATGGTGTGGGGGTGGAGCCTCTCTAAGTAGACACATTGGGGCACATTTACTTACCCGGTCCATTCGCGTTCCAGTGGCGGCTTCACTGACGAGCGTTCGGGTCTTCCGGCGATTCATGAAGGTCCTGCGATGTCCACCAGGTGCACCATCGTGGTGCATGTGAGTGTGGCCTGTGCGACCAATTTTTTTTTTTTAAATGCGGCGGTTTTTCCGAATCCGTCGGGTTACCGTTCGGCCACGCCCCCCGATTTCCGTCGCATGCATGCCAGCGCCGATGCACCACAATCCGATCGCGTGCGGCAAAATCCCGGGGCAATTCAGGAGAAATCGTCGCAAATCGGAAATATTCGGGTAACACGTCGGGAAACCGCGAATCGGGCCCTTAGGAAATGACCCCCATTATGATCCATCTAGATCTGTGGGGTGACAATGTGGTTACATTATCAGGGTACAGGTGTATTTATGTAACTTTTAAACTTTTTTTTTCCTATTTCTTATACCCTCTAGTGTGCTTTAACCCTAGATGGTCTGATCGTTCCCACCATATACTGCAATACCACTGTATTGCAGAATATGTAATTTTTGTACAGTATTTATTACAATGTGCTACTGGCTCATTATAACGAATCTGCAGAAACCATCTATACCAGTCCATCCCCTGGGCACAGTGCTTGAGGAAGGGAAAAAGACAAAAGAGTATATCCTCTTGTGCTGAGGGGCACAGTCCTTAGTAGCAATGTTATAGTTGTGTCTGCTTTCAGCAGAGTCCAGGAATGTATCTGACTTACAAATAAGGGGGAAAAGAGTCTCAGGACAGTTTCTAGCTCTTAATAAAATTATGGGTTCAGCCCAACTGGGAGAAAAATCTCCAACCGACTGCGTACACCTGGTGGTGGTTACTGGAACTGCAGGTTCTTCCAGGGTGCCGTTGATCTAAACAGGTCCAGGAACAGGAGCGCTGGCCTTCAGTATCTGTAGCCGGGGCATCCTCAGTGGAGGTCTACAGCCCAGTAGCCATGTGAGCCCTGTTGATAGGAAGTACTTGCTCACCAGGTTGCAGGTTGTGCCACATATCCGGCAGGTCAAACCACTTCACGGACCATTGGGATACAAACATACCGGCCAGTGCCATCTTCATGGATGAAGCGGAACCCACGGCGATTGTCAAAGATGGTGACAATGCCAGAGGAGCGGTTCTATAGCACCAAATCACCAGTAATCGGCAGACATAGGCTGTAGGTAGTCCCAACATCATAACAGGTGAAAGTGCGATGAGCACCTGGGCAAGGACTCCGCAGGTGTTTCTTTCGATGCCGGAGCGTTGGCAGCCGCTTCGGGTTGAGGAGCCAACTATGCTGGGTGGAATTGAGAGCGCCTTTGGGATCTCTGGTAAGGGTCGGTCAACATACTGGGAGATGTTCAGGTGGCGTACCAAATCCACGAGAATGGACATGTTCCAGTCAGCCAGCTCGGGGTGTGCCAGTGGGACGTTGCAGCTCCGGAGACACCCTCTGGGTGTCGGGTGATGTGCCCTGACTGGCCTCTGGGATCCCAAATTGTGTGTTGTTCCGCCATGCTTAAATCACTGCCTCTCCGACTATGAAGTACTGACGAGAGTTCTTCCTGCGTTGAAGTGGAGCAGGAAGCCTTTGAACCAGATTGAGGAACTTTAGTCTTTCCCCCCAGGGTTGTGACGGGCTTAATTTCCTCCTCGAGCCAGGTTTTGCGCCATTTACGCATGGGCGGAACTTAACACTTTTAGCACTGTAGCAGCAGAAGCAGTTGTAGCAAAGTGGACACAGTTTCTTGTGGGTATTTAACCCCATTGATTAGCAGCAATATAACAGTCTGTCTTGCAAAATCCAATCACAACAATCCTATCAAAAAAATGGACAGTAATAGATAAGTGTATTACAGCTAGTGCTCAGTGAAATGGGACACACAAATCAATACTAGCCAGTTACGCTCAGAAGTAAACTCTACTGATCAAAAAATGTGGAGCAATGCCAGCAATTTAAAATTAATTATTTATTAGATACCGTATATACTCGTGTATAAGCCGAGTTTTTCAGCACAAAAAATGTGCTGAAAAACGTCCCCTCGGCTTATACACGAGTCTATAACAAAAAAAAAATTACTCACTTAAAAAAAAATAAACTTAAATACTCACCCTCCGATGTCAGCGCGGCTCCCCGATGTCGGCGCGACTTACCGATGTCCCCGATGTCAGCGCGTCCCGTCTTCTTTCTTCTCCGTGGCTCTTCTTCTTTCTTCTATCTTCCGTCATGGACGCGGCCATGTCTTCTTAGTGGCTGCGCATACTATGACTTCAGCAGCGGCCGCGTCATAGTATGCGCCTGCTAGAAGAAGAGATGGCCGCGTCCATGCCGGAAGAGAGAAGAGGAGCCGCGGAGAAGAAAGAAGACGGGACGCGCTGACATCGAGGACATCGGTAGGTCGCGCCGACATCGGGGAGCCGCGCTGACATCGGAGAGTGAGTATATACGTTTATTTTTTAAGGGCCGTGGGGGCAGGCTGGCTGTATACTACTAGGGGCTTCTGTATACTACTGTGGGCTGCTGTATACTACTAGGGGCTTCTGTATACTACTGTGGGCTTCTGTATACTACTGTGGGCTGCTGTATACTACTGTGGGCTGCTGTATACTACTGTGGGCTGCTGTATACTACTGTGGGCTGCTGTATACTACTAGGGGCTGCTGTATACTACTAGGGGCTGCTGTATACTACTAGGGGCTGCTGTATACTACATGGGGGCTGGCAGGCTGTATACTACTGGGGGCTGGCAGGCTGTATACTACTGGGGGCTGGCAGGCTGTATACTACTGGGGGCTGCCAGGCTGTATACTACTGGGGGCTGCCAGGCTGTATACTACTTGGGGGGTTTGACCAATGCATTTCCCACCCTCGGCTTATACTCGAGTCAGTAGTTTTTCCCAGTTTTTGGTGGTAAAATTAGGGGTCTCGGCTTATACTCGGGTCAGCTTATACTCGAGTATATACGGTACATTTCAAAAATGTAACTGATAACAAAAAAGTGCTGGGCAACGGATACACAGGATTAAATATATGCCATTCCTTAGTGCATAGTGTAAGACTAGAGGCACTATATAATCAATGAACAAACAACAGTGCGAAGACACAGTTATAAATAAAGTACAGATATGCCATGTTAGGTTCTGTACCATGTGGAAATTTTATGTATACCTGTAGTCAGAGTGTATTGATGCGCACAGAGGAAATGCTGCCCAGCACCTCCCCGACATGTGTTTTGATCCCAACCGGATTTTGTATCCATCTATGCATTTTATTGTTATTAGTTAAATTTTTTAAAGGAAACCTACCACTTCCGATGGTGGTTATAAGCTGCTGGTGCCGGCGCTTATTTTCGTTATGTTTTTAAAGAGATGTAAAGCATTCAAACGCAGCTTTACCGCACTGCGCTCGGCTCACCATGCGCGTGACCACGTCCTATTCAGGCGCACTAAGTGGTCGCGCGCATGGTGCGCCGAGCGCATACCACGGTGCGGTGAAGCTACTTGTATATAAAGATTACTAAAGAGTTTAAACGCACGGCATTTGCAGCTTATAACCACCATCGGAAGTGGTAGGTTTCCTTTAAATTTATCTAATGAATAATGAATTTTAAACAGTGCTGGCATTGCTCCACATTTTTTGGTCAGTAGTGAAAGTCCAATCACAGTAGAGCTTTAACCCATATGGCAGCAGGCTTAGGGAGCAAAGTTAAATGTAGGATGGGTATATGTAGGAGTCCCTAGGTCAGTGATGGCGAACCTATGGCACTGGTGCCAGAGGTGGCACTCAGAGCCCTTTCTGTGGGCACTCAGGCCATCACCAGAGATGACTCCAGGTATCTTCCTGCAGTCCCAGACAGCCCAGGACTTGCTGTGCACAGAGGTATTTTAAAGTGACAGCGCTACCTGGGACTATTTTCTGCTTTATTGGTGTCCTCAGGGTGCTGGTATCAATGAAAACTGTGACAGAGAAGGGAGTATAAATCACAAATAGAATTTCTGTGTTGGCACTTTGCGATAAATAAGCGGGTCTTTGTTGTAGTTTGGGCACTCGGTCTCTAAAAGGTTCGCCATCACTGCCCTAGGTGATGGAGGATGGGGAGTCCATAATGGTGAAGCAGCCTGATCCAGGAATAACACGGAGGCACTTTGTGCAAAACAACTCACAGTTCTTTATTTGAATGTCAAAAGCAGGCAATGGCCTAACATCAACAGCAGCAAGCTGGAAAGCTGGTAGGAGATGGCTGCTCCTTAGGAAGGGTTGCTCACAGCCTGGTTATAACTTCAGGCTGGGCTGGTTGAGATGAGGACAGGACAGTGGACCTCGGCTGTAGCCTAGTCTCCTGACTGGCTAAAAGGTGTCAGGCAGCAGGCCTGAGACACCTCTGCTTCCTCGTAGTGTGTCTGGATGGCAGCTCTGCAGGAGCTGCACACTGGCCTTGCTTCTTGAATGCTGACTAAAACCTCAGACCATGTGCTACCACCCACAAGGGTTTTTTTTTTATTTATTTTACTTTGTTTTATCTTTAACAATCACAGACAAAAACATCTGCCCAAACATGGGCTATATACAAGTCTAATGAAAGGAGCATTAGATAGTAGATGTTATCAGCCTTATAACCATATAAAAGACATATATGGAGAAACAAAACAAAACAACAATCCTGTCATATTAGCTACACACGTTTAGGAGATTGTGCGAAGGAGTCAGAGCAGACGCCCTATGAGCCTTGACTATTAGTCATACAGTGAATGTCCCATGGAGACCAAACTGATTCAAATCGATCCAATTTGTTGTTCAATTGAGCAGTCAATTGTTCCATCGACCTCATATCCTTAATACGAGCATACAGATCTGTCGAAGAAGGTGGGGCCGTTCTTTTCCAAACAGGGAAATCAAACATTTGGCTGCCGTCAGGACGTGAAGGAGCAGCCTGGCTTTTGGACCTTTAATGTTCCCACAAGGGGTTTTTATACTCTACCATTGAGGTGGCCGCTCTCTCCAATCAGCTTCCAGCTTGCTTTACAATAAGAACAGTGCATATCATTGATTACAGACAATATATATGTTAACTCTTGCCCTCCCAGGCAGTGGTTCCAGCTGCAATTACAAAGTTCCCCACTTTTTGAGACCTCCTAGCGAGGTGATCATTCTCCCTCAGCAGCTCCTAACATGGAGAGGGCGCTATTCGCAACAACTACCTACCCTATGCATTGGTAGAGTTGCTGCACATACCTCCCAACGTTTGTTGAAGTGAATGAGGGACAAAAGCTGCATATCTAAGTTGCGCCTTTTGCCCCACCCCAAACATTGTGACTCCTCCTACCCCTCATGTTGTAACCCACCCCCCCCCCATATTAAACCCCCGAGCTCTCATATGCTGACCCCTCCCCAGCTGCCCCTCATATTCTGGTAGGTAGGTTGATTAGATTGTGAGCCCCATGAGGACGGGAACCAATCTGGGAAACTATGTGCTGCGTGATCTGTGAGCACTATATAAATAAAGGAATTATTATTATAATTATGCCCCTGTTTCTAATCAATGGGGAGAGGCGGATTTGATTTTATTGTTTATAACAAGGTCACCAAATAACAAAGTGTTAAAAGTGAAGTCTTTCAGAATACGTTGTACCTCATAAATATAGAAGTTGCTGTGATTTCATAGCTCGTGTTGAATGCGAGTATAAGGAACATTCCTTTGATAATTGTATAGACAAGCAGAGAGAAAGGACTGCACTTGCCTTGAATAATTATAATAACATTATTAACAATTGCTTTGTAATATTCCTACAAATCAAATAGTACATGAAGCCGTGATAACCAAATGAATGTTCAGCAATGTCAGAGTTGGATTGAATTGTTTGACGTAAATCGTTAACTCTTGAATTTGGGTCTGAATCAAGTTTATGGAAGTGTATGGCTGTTATCCACTAGAGGGAGCTGAGAGCATTAAATAATATCATTTTCACCAGTCCGGTCTTGTCAAAAGAACTTTGCTTCTTGCTAAACAGAATCCTGGTGCTCTGCTCCTGAACATTTTTAAATAAAAGTGAAATTATTCCTTTTAATTTCCTGGCATCTAAGAAAACTTTCTTTCAGGTAAGGAAGACATAAACGTTGCTGACCCTGAACCTTATGTTTGTTCCATCACTCGATGATGTGATGACTTGTATATTCAGTGAATTCCATTATTTCTTGGATAAAACCTGTGCATATTCAGTCGTCAGTATACTTATCCCCGAGGCGTAAATGCCTGTTCTCTGCTGCGGCTGACGGACAAAGAACGGCCTTGATGCAAAGAGCAGAACAGGTTGAGATTGTCGTCCATGATGACGCTGAGAACAGGAAGCTTTGATCATCCCAAGGACAATAAACATGTTGTTGCTTATAAAAACTAAAACTTTTTTTATTCTATATCTGTATTGCCTTGTGGGGTTTTTTTAACAAGATCACATGACCTTTTAGAGAAACTAAGGGCTGATTACCAAAATAATTTGTGAAGGCAGTGAAATGAATGAAATCATCATTTGCAACAATTTCTTACGGGCTCAGTGTGTGCTATTTGTACTGTGCGCTACAAGTGACACATCCACTTACCTCTTTGGGTCAGTACGATCACAGAGATACCTAATTTATAAATGGTGTATTATGGTTTGATACTTTTGTATCAAAATTTTGTACAAAATTTTAATTTGCCTTATTCCGAAACCAATAACTTTTCCCTACTTCAGTGTACGGAGCGGCGTACACTGTGTTTTTTTTGCAGAAAGAGCTGACATTTTACATTTAAAATAGAATAAAACTTGATATAAATAAGATTTACCAAGAGAGACTTAAAAATTACAGTGAGGGAACACGTTTGTGATACCGTGAAAGATAGTGAGGAAAATTATTTCACCACAAACCTCCATTATAAACCTTACACAATACATTAAAGACTGGGATACAGACATTCCAATGATTCTATTGAGGTTTCTGTATGAATCCGCTGTGCCATAAAAACATCTTTTAATCTTCCATAGTTGACGTGGAAAGTTCTCAGATCCATTAAAACTCTCCCCACCTCCTCTCTGCCGTCTAGCCACCTAAACACCCCACCGCTGTGGCCCTCTGCCCTGCCCTCTTCTTCACGTCACTACCCGACGATTCCCGTTGGCAGCACACGCGTGGTGCGCCTGTAGCTATGAACGTGGCTTGCTCGTCTACAGCTAGCTCCTCAGGCGCACATTGATGCACGGCTGCCTGGCTCTTTATTGCAGCGTGCACCACTGTTAGGAAGGGGCGGGTAATAATGTACGGGGCAGGGTGGAGGGGCAATGTGGTCGGACATTTTGGTTGCTAGACAGCAGAGAGGAGGCGGGAAGAGCTTCAATGGATCCAAGAATCCAAGAATAAAACCAACTTTTAAAATTAAACTATCCTGGGATTGTCTCTAAAGAGTTAATTGGAAATGTTATTAAGTTCCTTTTTTTCTCAGATGTCAGAGGATACAGGATGGAAGGCTGATTTACAAAAACTGCTTAAATAAGGAAGAAAGGCAGGGGGAAACGAAGGACACAGGGTTTTAAGGAGCTTTCCCATTCCAGTAATGTCTATGTCAGTATGTAACATGGTCATGGCATAAAGTCCTTTGTGTTATGCAGACAGGGAGGGTGCATGGAGTCTTACTAGAGTTACCAAGGTACAAAGTGAGGTTGATTGAGCAAAGTTCTTTAAGGTGTCTATAGACATCATTGTGGTGTCCCTTCTCAGTCAGTCATACGAGAATATTTTGTGGCCCTCATTCTGGTAAACTTGAACTATCCATGTTATACATTGATGCTATGTAACTGAATGGCTGCCATCTAATACTATTACTTACATCTCATATCCTTTTTCTCTCAGATGTCAGTGGATACAGGGCAGAAAGCTGATTTACACAAACTGCTGAAGTAAGGAAGAAAGGCAGAGGAAAAGAAGGACACAGTGTTTTAAGAACTTTCCTGTTCGAGTCATTGGCATCTATGTCAGTATGTAACATGGTATAATATTATGCAGACTTAAGAAAGTCTTAATAGACTTATAAAAGTTACAAAGTGAGGTTGATGGACAAATGTCCTTTTAAGGTGTCTATAGACATTACAGTGGGAAAATGGTACTTAGTGGTGCTTAGAGGAAGTGTATAGATGTACTTTCCAAAGTCAAATCAGATGTTATCTGTGATGGGACAATGTTTAAAACACATCTATAGACAACTAAAAATGTTACTTTAACAATAAAATGGGGCACATTTACTTAAACCAGTGTAAATTGCAGTTTGCCCGTATAATGTAAACAGCCCGAAAAGGAGAACGGAGTGGAGCTTTGAGGCTGATGCCTGATGAAAGCTCCGGTCTGGAGCTGAAACACGTCGCTACATTTATAATCCAATAAAATATTCACATCTGATGTTGGAGCTCCGAGTGAGTCTCAAAGCGCCGCTCCGTTTCTGGCTGTTTACGTAAACACTGGATCCTGGTCCCTAGCTAAACATGATTACTGAGGATCGGCTGCTGCACTCCCACGTCTTTCAAAGCTATTGGGGCTCATTTACAAAGGGCCCCGCGGAACCAATCACAGCTCCCCTTTAAAATATTCATGAGCAGTGAAAGCTGAGCAGTGATTGGTTGCCATGGGCAACTGGAAATATTCTGACTTTCAGACACTTGATAAATCTGCCCCATTGCGTGCAACACACTTCTGTCGGACTTTACTTGTTAAAGGTGGCGCATAGTCAGAATGGAACACCCTTTTCAGGGAGGAAATTTGTTTTGTGTGAAGAATAGTTCAGCGTGCGACAGGTATAGCGCGGACACTTCTTAAATACATGTGCTAGCAATTTGCACATAAAAGAGCATGCAAAGTCCAACAGAAAACTGGCGCAAGGGCCTTAGTTAATGTGCCCCAATGTGTGTGTAGGGGTAATGTATGACCTTCGCAGCAATGTGATGAGACTTTTTCACAGCAAAATCATTCATCATTGAAGATTGGACTTTATTCCTTTTCCATGACTACTTACATTACTAAGGGACATTTTGTCCTTCAAGTTCCTGCACTGATTTACATGAACACTCCAAAGCATTTCCGAGGAACACATTTCCTGGGGCTCCGCTGAGGAAAATTATAGAGAGCGACTGATCAATTTGTTTTCTCATGTTGTGCTGTTGCTATACACTTTTAAACCTTCTGATGCAAAGTCATATTTATACTCTTTATAGGACTCTGAACCCAAAACTGGATGGAGGAAAAGCTCCATTGGGCACAGGTGGCTGCCAGCCTTTGGAATCCAGCATCAAAGACAAGATAATGCAAATGATCAAACCATGTCACACTTTATGCTCCAAAACATCACATAGACTAATGAGGAGATGTTCCCCGAGGTTCACAACTGTTATGTGTGTAATATTATACTAGGTTTACATGCTGGGAACACTTTGCCTCATTTACTATATGTCTGATAAAAAAAAAACCCCAGCAGAACGTAAACTAGGATGTGCAAGAAGGATTTAAGGGGAACCTGTCACCATGTAAATGCAGTGATAACTACAGGCAGCATGTTATAGAGCAGGACTAGCTCAGTAGATTGTATATTGTATTTTATCTGCCGACTGTGTGTTATAAAGGAGACACGGGGGCACATTTACTAACCTGGTCCAGTCGTGATCTCTCGGTGCGTTGTCCAACACTGATTCGGGTCTGCCGGCATTCTCTAAGATTGTGTGCCCGATATCCAGCAAGTGTTGCTGCTGCGCCGAGGTCCGCTGGAGTTCACCTTCTTCGTCCCGGTGCATGTAAGTGCTGATCTTGCGACACAAATTCTTTTTTAAATTCCACGGTTTTTCCGAACCCGACGGCCACGCACCCCGATTTCTGTCGCTTGAAGGCCGACGTGTGCACCAAAAACCCGGGGCAATTCGGCGCAAATCGGGAATATTCGGGAAACCCGACGAAAGTGCGGCGTTCGGACCCTTAGTAAATGAGCCCCACGGTGTCTTATCTGCAGGGTCCCCATTGTAAAATTTGTATTGGGACCCCAACTATAACATGACACTTTCAGCAGCACGTTTCAATAGATTTAGATTAGAATAGAAAGTGATGTCACACTGCATGAATAATACAAATAGTGGTATCACTGTACAGGAATAATGCACACAGTGATGTCACAGTACAAGGATAATCCAGCACAGTGGCGTCACAGTACACATACCTCCCAATGTCCATGATCCGGTGGGACAGGTTCTGAATTCTCTTCTGAATACAAACGCGAGGAAACTTGAAAAAGTGGTGATATATGTGGGACTTTTTGCTAGCCCTCTCCAACTCACCCTGCCAGATTCACCTTTGTGCTATTGTGAACACTAGTTTTTTATTTCAACTTTGAGCAGTTCTTTCAATGGAGCCTTATTCTTGTTTTATTCTTTATACCTGTGACATAATTATATATTTTATTGGGCTGTTTTGTTCTGTATTCATTGGGTTGTCATTTCTATTTTATTCTCTAGTCATTTGTTCTCTTTGGATATAATTACATTGTTAGAGGTATCATTATAGGGGTCCACATTTACTAAAGACAGTCTGTACTATGTGCAGTTTGCCTGTATAGTCTGCAGAGGGCACAAGATTCAGGATTTGCGGCGCACGTTCTTCATGAATCTGGCGCCCCGACAGAATCTGACCGAATGCACCAACTTTGTTTTGGCACCCCTTTAACATGGGGCATGCATACAATTTGCATGATAAATGTGGTGCCCAACCGAGCACCAGAAAGGCCATTTTAATGCAAAAATTTGTGGCGCTTCTGGACTATTTTTCACATATGCGCCACTTCCTGTGACGTCTTCAGGGTGCAGTGATCGGTTCCCATGGCAACCGAGGCTATACAGCATCTGCAGATTCGCCTTTGGCACATTGTAATGAATCCTATTTAGTGCCATATACTGCAATATCCTCCTCTCTTCTAGGCGTAGATGTTGTCCCCTGTCTATGGTGATGGTAGAACCTCCTCTCTTCAAGGCGTAGATGTTGTCCCCTGTTTATGGTGATGGTAGAACCTCCTCTCTTTAAGGCGTAGATGTTGTCCCCTGTCTATGGTGATGGTAGAACCTCCTCTCTTCTAGGCGTACATGTTGTCCCCTGTCTATGGTGATGGTAGAACCTCCTCTCTTCTAGGCGTAGATGTTGTCCCCTGTCTATGGTGATGGTAGAACCTCCTCTCTTCTAGGCGTAGATGTTGTCCCCTGTCTATGGTGATGGTAGAACCTCCTCTCTTTAAGGCGTAGATGTTGTCCCCTGTCTATGGTGATGGTAGAACCTCCTCTCTTCAAGGCATAGATGTTGTCCCCTGTCTATGGTGATGGTAGAACCTCCTCTCTTCAAGGCATAGATGTTGTCCCCTGTCTATGGTGATGGTAGAACCTCCCCTCTTCTAGGCGTAGATGTTGTCCCCTTTCTATGGTGATGGTAGAACCTCCTCTCTTTAAGGCGTAGATGTTGTCCCCTGTCTATGGTGATGGTAGAACCTCCTCTCTTCAAGGCGTAGATGTTGTCCCCTGTCTATGGTGATGGTAGAACCTCCTCTCTTCTAGGCGTAGATGTTGTCCCCTTTCTATGGTGATGGTAGAACCTCCTCTCCTCAAGGTGTAGAGGATGTCCCTGTCTATGGTGATGGTAGAACCTCCTCTCTTCTAGGCGTAGATGTTGTCCCCTTTCTGTGGTAATGATAGAACCTCCTCTCTTCAAGGTGTAGATGTTGTCCCCTGTCTATGGTGATGGTAGAACCTCCTCTCTTCTAGGCGTAGAGGTTGCCCCCTTTCTATGGTGATGGTAGAACCTCCTCTCTTCTAGGCCTAGATGTTGTCCCCTGTCTATGGTGATGTTAGAACCTCCTCTGTTCTAGGCGTAGATGTTGTCCCCTGTCTATGGTGATGGTAGAACCTCCTCTCTTCTAGGCGTAGATGTTGTCCCCTTTCTATGGTGATGGTAGAACCTCCTCTCTCCTCTCCTCAAGGTGTAGAGGATGTCCCCTGACTATGGTGATCGTAGATCCGCCTCTCCTTTAGGTGTAGAGGATGCCGCCTGCCTATGGTGATGGTAGAACTGCCTCTCCTCTAGGTGTTGAGGATGTCCCCTGTCTATGGTGATGGTAGAACCTCCTCTCTTCTAGATGTAGAGGATGTCCCCTGTTCATGACGATGGTAGAATCACCTCTCCTGTAGATGTAGAGGATGTCCCCTGTCTATGGTGATGTTAGAACCGCTTCTCCTCTAGGTGTAGAGGATGTCCCCAGTCTATGGTGATGGTAGAACCGCCTCTCCTCTAGGTGTAGAGGATGTCCCCTGTCTATGGGGTTGGTAGAACCACCTTTCCTCTAGGTGTAGATGTTGTCCCCTGTCTATGGTGATGGTAGAACCACATCTCCTCTAGGTGTAGAGGATGCCCCCTGTCTATGGTGATGGTAGAACCACCTCTCTTCTAGGCGTAGATGTTTTCCACTGTCTATAGGGGGGGGGGTAGAACCGCCTCTCCTCTAGGCATAGAGGATGCCCCCTTGAGCGTACAGGTATTTGTACATTGTAATGAGGTCTCCCCTTAGTTGTCTTTTTTCTAAACTGAATAATCCCATATTTAGTAATCCATCATTGTATTCTAGTCCCCCCATTGTAATGTAATGGGTTAAAATGATCTTTATTGTGTAAACATCACTAGGGGAGTCAAATTTGAGAACTTTCTTTCATGAGCAATCCCCATTAAGAACTAAGTTTTATAATTGTTATCTCATCAATAAAGACTTGTCAGAAAAGGTGACAAGTTCACTTAAAATTATTAATATTTATTCCTGAAAAATTCTTGTTTTCTCTTTTCCTCTGCTGTACTTACCTGCCTCATTTTATTCTGATCTGTTAGTTTTTGTGTCACTTCTCTAATAATATGTTAATTTGCCTCACCTTAAGTGTGGATGGTCACATTGATGATTAACATATTAGATTGTTTATAATAGGATCTGTCAGAACTTCCATCTATTTACAGGAAAATTAGTGCTGCATAAAATATTAACTACCATTAGTTGTGTAGTCGTCATTTTTTGAATGTTATTGCATGATTTTTGCTTATAGTATGATTATGTCTATACTGAAAGAGAATGAATTATTTTCTCCTATGGGTGACTTGTGACATGATGCACTGATCCCCAGTGAGGTGTCCTCCATATACAGTCGTGTCGTGTGCTGTGATGTTGATCTTTCTAAGTGCCTTACATTTTAATTGTACATGAATGTTCTAGGCCGGTTTCCATAGTTACACTTTTATCATGTGTTTTTAATATTTGTGAATTGATAGTAACTCGGTAATAACACTTACATCAACCCCAGAGCAATGTGACTATTGGAAGAGCAATTACATAAGGAAGACTGCACTATATCAGATACATATTCCTAGTCTGTCGTTATTGTATCATCTGTTGTATTTATCAGATTGATTATCATATGATCATAATTTCCAGATCCTATTTGTTCCTTAATACTCATTAAAGAGACTGAACCACTCAGATTAACGCTGCACTCTATTTATGTCCTACCAAGCGGACTACCACAAATAGTATAGTGGCTGAGCTTGGTATTGCAGATCAGTCACATTCCTTAAAAATGAGCTACAAAGATGGATGCAGGATGGAGGAGAAAATTAGCTGTGGCATCATCTATTGTCAGTAGTGATGTAATGATGGGTCATAGTTATCTATATAGAGGTCATTGTACAGGGAGTGGGAGGAGATAAGCTGTGACATCGTATATTGTCAGTAGTGATGTAATGATGGGTCATAGTTATCTATATACAGGTCATTGTACAGGGAGGAGGAGGAGATAAGGTGTGACATCATCTATTGTCAGCAGTGATGTAATTATGGGTCAGTGTTAGCTATATAGAGGTCATTGTACAGGGAGGGGGAGGAGATAAGCTGTGACATCATCTATTGTCAGCAGTGATGTAATTATGGGTCAGTGTTATCTATATAGAGGTCATTGTACAGGGAGGAGATAAGCTGTGACATCATCTATTGTCAGTAGTGATGTAATGATGGGTCAGTGTTATCTATATAGAGGTAATTGTACATGGAGGGGGAGGAGATAAGCTGTGACATCATCTATTGTCAGTAGTGATGTAATTATGGGTCAGTGTTATCTATATAGAGGTAATTGTACAGGGAGGGGGAGGAGATAATCTGTGACATCATCTATTGTCAGTAATGATGTAATGATGGGTCAGTGTTATCTATATAGAGGCCATTGTACATGGAGGGGGAGGAGATAAGCTGTGACATCATCTATTGTCAGTAATGATGTAATGATGGGTCAGTGTTATCTATATAGAGGTCATTGTACAGGGAGGGGGAGGAGATAAGATGTGACATCATCTATTGTCAGTAGTGATATAATATTGGGTCATTGTTATCTATATAGAGGACATTGTACAGGGAGGGGGAGGAGATAAGCTGTGACATCATCTATTGTCAGTAATGATGTAATGATGGGTCATTGTTATCTATATAGAGGACATTGTACAGGGAGGGGGAGGAGATAAGCTGTGATATCATCTATTGTCAGTAGTGATGTAATGATGGGTCAGTGTTATCTATATAGATGCCATTGTACATGGAGGGGGAGGAGATAAGCTGTGACATCATCTATTGTCAGTAGTGATGTAATGATGGGTCAGTGTTATCTATATAGAGGTCATTGTACAGGGAGGGGGAGGAGATAAGCTGTGACATCATCTATTGTCAGTAGTGATGTAATGATGGGTCAGTGTTATCTATATAGAGGTCATTGTACATGCAGGGGGAGGAGATAAGCTGTGACATGGGTCAGTGGTGTTGGGTCAGTGGTGTTAGGTATATAAATGGATGTTTGAAAAATAATTGCGGTAAAATGTTTAAATTTTTTTGCACAAATAAATTTCTCTCCTGAGCAGGCATAGGAAAAAGCTTAAAAGGGTTTCAGCAGAATTTTCACTTCAAGTAGCCTAAAGGCTAGCACTGTCCCTGCACACGGCCCACCACTGCGGAGAGGTCACCGCCGCCGCCTGTGATTGACTTTAGCGGTGACCCATCCTTGAGCAGCGAATCCCAGGATAACAGCCAGATGTGAACTGCAGGTAGTTTAATTACACTTATATGAACACATCACTGATATACAGCAGCTTTTACTATTACTTGATCAGCACCTGGTGATCAAGTAATAGTAAAATCTGTTGGAAAGTGAATGTCTGACACTGAACACATTCCCATTTGCAGCAATTTCCTCTCCTATGACTTCTCATCTTTCCTTCCTCCTTCATCTTGTGGATTAGCGATAGTGACCTTGCCAGCCCCCGCAAGAAATAATCACTCACATTTCTTTCCACAATGCTATCTGATGCATTAAACATGTAATTGATGAGAATTGGCCGTGCCTTATGACTAAATCCCTGAAGAAATCAACATGAACATCACACAGACTTCCTAAACGTAATGCCAGGCTAAATTCTCGCTGTGAGAGAATTTACAGTTACTGGGCTTGTAGTGGTCCCAATCTACTAAAACGGCACAAGTTATTGTAGTCTAGTCTTATTTAATGATGACAATGATGACAAGCATTACGTTGTGTAAAAGGACAGTCTGACCTACAAGACCCCTACTTGAAAAAAGGGGTCTATAGAAGTGGGTTGTGTTCACCAACTAAACTAAGTAGCCAAAAAGTAAGTAGCGACGGACAAGCACTTCTTTCCCTTTTCTAGCTCCCACTTTTCCCAAGTAATCAATACAATTATTTGGATCTCTGATGTCAGATGGGCATCAGTGGTTGAAAATTTGGCCAAACTTGGAATCCTTAAAGGACATTTACCATCAGAATCACTGATGGTAGATGCTTAGTACTCACCCCCCCCCCCCAGTCCCATGCTGTGCTGAAATATTCTTTTGTTAAAACCTGGAATGGCCACATTATTTAGTATAACTATTTGGTATGCAAATTAGTCTGCCGAGCGCCCCCCCCCCCCCACACCGCACGGATTTAATTTATTTACTTCTTAGTCCCTGTTGTGTTCCGCCTATAGAGTTTTCAGAGAGGCGGTGGTGTGACCGGCTCTCTGTAAGATGCAGCCGGCTAAAGTGGCAGCGTAGCAGTGAGCGCGAGATTTGCAGAGAGCTGGTGACCTCACCAGCTCTCTGCAAATACTATGGGGCGTTTACATTGCATTTAGAAATTAGCATTTCTATTGAAACACATGCGATCAGTATCGGTCACCAGTGATTTGCGAGAAGCTTTAGTGTTTTATGACAGTGTAGTACAGTATTTTCCGGGCCATTAGGCGCACCGGAATATAAGGCGCATTAGTCCGATGCGCCTTATATATGTAATAATTCCATATATAGGCGCATCGGACTATAAGGCGCGGGGTCCGGGGGCGTGGCGGAGGTCCGGGGGCGGAGCGGAGACCCGACGGGACGCGACGCGGAGAAGAGACGCGGCGACGCGGGGAAGGTGAGTGGGGAAAGTGAGGGGGAGGTGGAGGATGGCAGCGGACCATACTTACATAGGTCCCCGCTACCGGAGACAGCAGATCTCCAGCGGGAACTGCAGACCACGCGGCAGAAGTTGTTCGTGCCGCGTGGTCTGCAGTTCCCGCTGGAGATCTGCTGTCTCCGGTCTCCAGGCGCACATTTACTAAGGGTCCGCGGACCACATTTCCGTCAGGTTTCCTGACTATTTGCGTTTTGCCTCGCATTAAACAGGGGGTTTTGGCGCACGCCAACTTTCATGTAGCGCCAACTTTCATGCGTCACAAATCGGGGGGCATGGCCGTCGGACAACCCGACTCATTCGGACTCAGCGCGGGATTTAAAATTCAAATTGTGTCGCAAGACAATGCACTCAAATACACCGGGAAGAAGAAGGTGAACTCCGGCTGACCTGAGCGGGGAAGCGACACATGCCGGATCAAGGGCAACGCACCTTGGGGATCATGCAGGGACTGGGTAAGTAAATGTGCCCCAATATTTTTAACTGATCAGTGTCCTCAGACAGTATTTTTACGGACTATGCAACCAATCCCTTAAAGTAGAGTAGCAGGGCTACAGGGTACAGATGTTACAGCAGGGCTGTAACATCTGTACCCTGTTCCGGCTTCAGTGCTAACCTTTGCCCATAATATGCAGCCGAAGATGGACTGTTTGTATTGTGTCCTGTACTAGTCTAAACACTGCCATATTTCACTCCTAGCAGTCGTAACTGATTTACACCTCACCCGTCTGTCTCGGGTTGGCTTTGTTTGCAGCTACTGACGGTTAAGTTACTTGTAATAAACAGATGCCTCCTCCACTTCACATTCCTCCTCTGCTAGTCTGGTTTTTGTAGATGTCAGGGGACCTGTCTGATCCCTCTCTTGCCCAGAACTCTGATATTGTCTGCTCACTTTTGTCTGCTCACTTTCCAGTTCTCACCTACCATCTGTGGTTGGATAGGCAAGCAGGTAGGGACAGTTGGGTTGATCTAGCTTTCTTTTCCTTCTTACTTTCTGTTCCAAAACAGCAGCATGACAGGGACACTTCTCAAATTTAGAGAAAATTTGATCACATTTTTACTAATAATATATATTTAGTATATGTGATACATATATTTGTGTTGAACAATTTCATTTCACACATTACACTTCTTGCAAATTGTCTGCAAACCTTAATTCATTCTTTAAGAATATCAAGACACCTTGAAAAGCAAAAGAGCATCAGGAATTGGATATGATGTGCAATCCAGAAGGTAGACATGGATGTAGACCAAATATAGCTATTTTATAATGTCCCCTAAATTTTTATGTCAAGTCAACTTCTACCCAGGAGTGAATGACACTGATTGATATTAGATTTAACCTGCAATAGACCTTTCTGACAAGAAGTGCTGACTTTTATTAAGGCAATATGGAATATTAAGCATGATCTAAACCCTGAATCAGTGCTCCTTAATTTGAATATAGATTATATACCATATGCAGCAGCATGACAGGAACACTTCTAAAAATCAGAGAAAATGTTAAAACATTTTTACTAATAATATATATTTGTAATTTTTATAACTGACAGAGATGGACAACCTTCAGGAGGCAGAGTCAATTTTCTTGCATATATATATATTCTTTATACTATTTTCTTATATTATTACAGAAACTATGTGCTATGAAAGTATATGCACTTATTCTTTAGAGAACCTTTTTACATTTTTGCAGATCAAATTGGACTTGTCCTTAAACATAACAAAGTGGTTGTCCTAGTATGTCATTATGGCAAAAGATGTCCTATAAGATACCTTTCAACTGTGCAAATGCTGACCAAAATGGTTGCTTCTTTGATTTTTTTTATATTCCAGGTGGTGCCAGGATCATAAGTTTAAGTTGACTAAAAAGTGGAGTCACCGTGGGCCGAAAACTAAACTCATGACCACATTTTATTTGATCATTAATTAATTATCTCATACAACACTTCGGAATTTCTGAAAAAATGTTTTCAAAAAGTGTCTCCCACATCTGTAACTATAATATTCTAAATAAATGCTGCTGATATTCTGGCATTTTCCATCAAAATGCAGATTTTAGTCATAAGAAATATTGTTGCATAGGAACTAATCTTTAAAGGCAATTATCCTCAGACTATTAAAAACCTCCCCAACCAGCTGTCTCAATCTCAAATTCTTTGTGTGGTTGTAATAGAGGAGTCTCTGTACTTACTGTTCAATGGAACCTACTTGACATTATCTCAACACCTGCAAAACAAAGCGCAGAATGAAGCGATGGCTTAGACATCACTTAGAAACGCAGGAATCCAGGCGTCATCGCCATTGGTAGCAGATGTATAAATCGTGTTGTGCTTCTGATTCATTTACTCATTGCTGATAACATGTGACTCTTATAGAGTCACCACAATGGGGAGAGAACTTATATTTTTCCGGTAATCTCCTGACTGTTTAAAGACCCAGAAAAATAATTGCTAAATTGAGCATAAAAGTGCTGAAAGGACATTTACTGAAAATATCACTCACCTGTCACAACTTACTGTACAGAATTGTGATGTAAAAGAGCTGTCTGCTTCCAGCTGCTAAATACAGACGGTCCCCTACTTAAGAACACCTGACTTACATACGACCCCTAGTTACAAACGGGCCTCTGGATTTTGGTAATTTACTGTACTTTAGTCCTAGGCTACAATAATCTGCTTTAACAGTTATCACAGGTGTCTGTAATTAAGCTTTATATTATATTGGTTCTTATGACAATCCAAAAAAATTTTGACTGGGGTTACAATAATGTATACGGTTCCAACTTTACAAACTCAACTTAAGAACAAACCTACAGACCCTATCTTGTATGTAACCCAGGGACTGCTTGTATAGGCCAGTTTTGGAAAACCTTTTTATTTTTCCGTCCCACTGCCTGCAAGAATGGAGCGTTGGTCTGAACTATATCAATGGGAGTGATGAAAATAGACGATTATTGTAACATGAAAAATTAAGTCGCAAATGACAGTGTGGCTGATTTTTTGCTTTTCAAATTGTCCCGTAGACGTTGCTCCACTTCTACGCCATTCTTTTTGTGACTTTGTGACACAGAATTCTATACTGCAGGACCTGATAACTTAATCCCCTCTCCCAAAGTCATCAGATATTTGGTGGTTTCTGTATTCTATTATATTGTTTTAGCAATGTTCTATAAATGTCTAGTACAGGCGGTCCCCTACTTAAGAACACCCGACTTACAGACGACCCCTAGTTACAAACGGACCTGTGGTAATTGGTAATTTACTGTACTTTAGCCTTAGGCTACAATAAACAGCTATAACAGTTATCACAGGTGTCTGCAATTAAGATTTATTGTTACTCCTGGTTCTTATGACGATCCAACATTTTTAAAATCCAATTGTCACAGAGACCAAAAATTATTTGGCGAGGTTACAATTACAAAGTATATGGTTCTGACTTACATACAAATTCAACTTAAGAACAAACCTACAGAAACTACCTTGTACGTAACCTGGCGACTCGCTGTAGTCCCTCGAGGGAATATTTATTGCTTTAAAGAAGAACCAGACATGAAATACCACAAAATGAGACTTTATTTGTACATTTAGTATATATGATACATATATTTGTGTTGAACAATTTCATTTCACACATTACACTTCTTGCAAATTGTCTGCAAACCTTAATTCATTCTTTAAGAATATCAAGACACCTTGAAAAGCAAAAGAGCATCAGGAATTGGATATGATGTGCAATCCAGAAGGTAGACATGGATGTAGACCAAATATAGCTATTTTATAATGTCCCCTAAATTTTTATGTCAAGTCAACTTCTACCCAGGAGTGAATGACACTGATTGATATTAGATTTAACCTGCAATAGACCTTTCTGACAAGAAGTGCTGACTTTTATTAAGGCAATGTGGAATATTGAGCATGAGCTGAGCACTGAATTAGCGCTCCTTAATTTGAATATAGATGATATACCATATGCATCCAGATGGGCGATTTTCGAGAATGTTGGCTTGCACCAGGAAAGCAATTGCATCCCACTAGTAGACCCCCATAAGTCCAGAAATAAAAAGGGTCTTGAATAATTTCAGACAAACCTATCTATATGAAAAAAAAATATTAATTAAAAAGGTACACTACCGACACAGAATTTCTGGAAAAATGGGATTTGTGGTTGCAGTATGCAAATTAGAATAATTTTTTAGAATAGACTCTAGTGGCCCTTTTTTCTTGTTTTTGCTGTTTGTTTTGTAGCTGCTTATGTAGCCCCACCCCTTAAACCAGCTTATTTGGACAGTTCTATGTCTATTTTTGGAGCTCCGCTGCCCATCAGATTCATTAAAATGGCTTTGGCCCTTTAATAAATGTTCTTATGTTCTATTTTCTGTCTGGGATTTTTTTCAAAAAGTCCCAAAAAAGTATCAAAATGCATAAAAAGTCTCAGCACATAGACCAGCAGGGGACTAGAGTAAGTTTGAGACTTTTTGCAAAAGTCTCATGTCATGAATCTGGCTTTGCAGGGTGTTGAACTAGCAGTAGTTAGTTCTATGTTTAGGCCAGATTAATGAAGAGGTGTATGTAGTCCTGTGAGACTTTTTAGCAGCAAAAAGTCTCAAAAAACCTCAATGAGACTAATGTGAGACTCATGCCAAAAAAACAATGGACAAATAATGTTAAATAACCCCCATTATGTTTATTTGCTTATGTCAGCACATGAATTCTTCTTCAGAACTAATTGTATGTAAATCAGAAACAGAAAAACCAAATAAAAACCTATTGTTAAAAAAAGGATTCAACCTGCAATAGAGTTGAATAACCGGGGTGACTCACCGGATTCATTCATCTCTTTGGATATGGGATTAAAGCTATAAACTTTTTTTGGACACCCTTAAGTATTTTACCATTCAGTTCTATTGTTGCCCAAGCTAAGACATTAAAATAAAGTGTTTTCAATAATGTTCCATACATGACACATCATGCATGTATTTCAGGCAAATTCCAGGCCTTGATATTTCCGTATATATACTCGAGTATAAGCCGTCCCCAGACTAAGCCGAGGCCCCTTATTTTACCATAAAAAACCTGGGGAAACCTATTGACTCGAGTATAAGCCGAGGGTGAGAAATGCAATAGTCACAGCCTCCCCCCAGTATATAGCCAGCTCCCAGCACATTTTTTTGTGCTGAAAAACTTTGCTTAAATTTGAGTATATACGGTATCACTTTTAAAAATAAATATTATTTAAAAAAAAAAACTTTAAAGGGTTTTATGGGCTATTTTCTGTGGGTCTTATAACCCGCACCCCCACAGATCAGCTGTTCTTATCACAACGAATGGAACAGAAAGCAGACAGCTCCGTTCTTCTGTGTAGTGGCTGAACTGCAGCTTAGTCACCACACTGGGAACAGCACTATTTGCCTCGTTTTACATTCCCTGTTTGTCAGCTGCTGAGACCGGTTGATCTGCGGGGCTCTGTGTATTGAACCCCCACAAATCTGATAAATTTAGGACTTATCCTTGAGATAGGAGACCAATATTTTTAGCCCTAAAAATCTCTTTCAATTATCCAATGGTGAAAATGATAACTTCTGCATATGGAAAACGGCATGAGAACAATTATATCTCAGATTGTGTCTACAGACATATAGGTAATCCTGACTAATATACAGGATAGAATAAGGACTCCCTTTTATTTCCCATTCCTAGTGAACCCACTCCTGGTTTAGGCTCAAAAGACAGAAGCAAAATTTACACTAAGCTACAAAAACACCAGCCATAGGAAAGATTAAGGAAATAACGTCACAAACGCAACAGCATTCTTCTGCTTGGTTTCATAACGAACCTACATATCACATTATTGTTTAATGTCTCCAATTCTACATTACACTGACCTGTAGGGAACAATATCAGATCAATATCACAATAATTGTCACATGCTGCATTTATAACATATAAACCATCTACAGTTCTGTGATAACACAAATGGATATCAGAAGTGTTTGAGAGCAGCGCTGTTCTAGTTGCCCATGGCAACCAATCAGAGATCAGCTTTCATTTTCCCACAGCTGTTTATGAATGGAATCTGAGCTATGATTGGTTTCCATGGGCAACTAGAACAGTTTTATCTCAGAAACTTCTGATAAATCTCCCCCTTTGTTTATGGCACCAAGTAATATACTGTGCATGCAAACATATACAGTACAGGAGGAAATATATCAAACTTTAATGCTGAAATAAACATAAACATTTCATAGATAATGGGGCTCATTTACTAAGGGTCCGATTTGCACAACATTTAAAAGGGTATTATGGCGCACGCACCGGCTTTCATGAGACACAAATCGGGGGGCGAACCGCCTACCGATCCGACGGATTCGGTCTGAGTGCAGGATTTAACATTTAAATTGTGGCGCAAGACATGCAGTTACATACACCGGGAAGAACAAGGTGAACTCCGGCGGTAGAGGGGAAGTGACACATGCAGGATATCAGGCGCATGGTCTTAGTGAATCGTGCCAGAGTCAATGATCGTCGGGCAATGCACAGCGGGGACCACGACAGGACCAGGTAAGTAAATGTGATGGTCTTCTATAAACATGGGGCTATAAATGTAGAAAATTGACTGTTCTGAAGCAGGAGAATAAAATGTGAGGAGCTACTCAGTAATCTCCCCAAAAAAACGAAAACAACACAGTCAGTCATTGTCAGTGCTCAACTCTTATCAAGAAATAGTAGTTCAAACAGAATGAGTGGTCTCACCACCTGTTCACAGGTTAAAAATGGGTTCCATCTCCCTCCTATGGATCCAGAGCCAGTCCTCGTATCACCCCCGTAAATGTGGGGTACTGTAGATCCTATACCAGGGAGCAAATGGAAAGATAGTGCAGACCTCCAGGGTAAAGAAAGGATTTTTATTTGTGTATACTTACAAAGTATCAGTAAAAACACACGTATCAGTAAAAGCATGTAGCGGAAAAGGAGCTAATTTGTGGCGCTGACATATAATAATCATTGTGCAGCAACAACAACAAAAATGGCCGCCAGCCTAAAACTGTCCCAAGTATTAGTGTGGTGTCTATAGGATGTGCTGTAAATGTTAATTTCAGTACAACACTGTGGAATATGATGCAATTGAAGCAACAGAACTAAATAAATCAATTTTCTGGAAAGATATGACTAAAATATAAATATAGGACATTATGGATATTCGTGCCATTGAGGCAACCAGTGTGGACAATCGTAATCCTTGTCTCCTCAATTATTCTTGTTCACATGGTCATTCTGAACCTACCCAAAGAAGTATCTCTCTACATGTACTGCCATGTAGCCAAGTAGGTATGTAGCCTAGGAAGTTAGGCGCTTGTAAAGGAGTGTGTCAATAAAGATTTTCAACAAGGAAAATAGGAAGCAGGGTTTTAGGCCCTGCTCTATCCGATTAAATGTTATAATGGCAGTGGGAGCCATTTTGACTTCTTCTCAGTAATCCTTGCACAAGTTTAAAGTAGTTCTCACAGATTTAACCAAATGTTTAGCTGTAATATAACTACAAAAATAAATCCAGGTAAATACAATAACAATAATGGCAGATCACATAACCATACTTATATCATATACAGTAGATTGGTCACTCACACAGTGAGGGCTTAAAGCAGTTACTTCTTCTCCGAATACTAGAGCAAAGCAATAAACGCAACAATATAAAAAACATGTTACATGTCATTTACTATATACAGGTAAGGGAATTGTCATTAAAGGCATGATCGCAGTGTTGTGTATTGTCAGACCCATGCCATTTCTGGGTATGATAATCTTTGTTCATCAGGTCTATATACACAGTGAATAAATAAGACTTGATTTGACCAATTGGTATAACATAATGTAGGAGGGTGAGTCAATACTTATATACATTATAGCTATCAACCTAATTTCAATAGCAATAGAAAACATCTTAAAAAGCAATTTTTTCAACATAACCCCCTTGTTTAGCTTGAAGGTGTCATCAGAGGATGACCCACTACTTCATCTTAAAGGACACCTACCACCAGGATGTAAGGATTGTAAATTAAGTACACTGACATACTGGTGTGTGTCCCCTCTGGTAGGATCTACTCTTATTTATGCTTCTTATGCCCTGCTTTATAAGAAAAAAAGGCTTATCCAAAAGAGCCTATGGGGCTCCAAGCTCCATTAACACCTATGGGGCCCTGAGCCCCTCAGGCTAGTTTGCATAATTTTGAAAGCCTTTTTTTAAATAAACAGGACGTGAGAACCTAAAAGAATAGCAGATTGTGCCAGAAGGGGCACACACCTGTATGTCATTGTTCTTGGTTTACAACAGGGGCGTAACTTGAGGGGGTGCAGAGGTTGCGGTCGCACCAGGGCCCAAGAGGTTTATGGGGCCATTATGGTGTCACTTTCCCATATGAGAAGACTATTACTATAAACCCTACATTATAGTCGGGGGCCTGGACAGACTTTGCACTGAGGCCCATCAGCCCATAAACGCCACTGGTTTACAATCCTTCATCCTAGTGAAGATGTTCTTTAAATGCCAATGGTTTTTGTTCCTGATTTTTGCCGACTCTGGGCACAGCTTTAGTACAAAATGCATGGTCCAAAGTTTAAAGAAAATGTGTCACCTATGAGAGAGTAATAATATTCTCTGCTAATCACACTTTGCTCTTGGCTATAGTGGGGTGTAAACAGTATAAGGTCCACTGAAAAAACATAGAATGCTAACCTGGCCTTAGATGGGAGATAAAACAATCCAAGCAAAACTTATACGCTGTATTATTCCTAGTGCAGGGTTTGAGGAGGATGACTCAAAGCTAGAATCAGGCTATATTCACACAATCAATCCAAATCCCATTTTTCAGTTGGTGAGTTACATCCATGTGGCATCTGTTTTTCACAGATTCTTATAAACTATAGTCTATGAGTGACAAGTAAAAATGGTTCTAACTAGAACAAGCTCTACAGTCACATGGGCAATTAAAAAAAACTTTATCCATTAAAAAGTGTTACATTTAATGCAGCCATTTTTTATTCATTACTCTTTCAGGTCCTGCATTAGGCCCAAGACAGTGCCTAGGTTTTGCTTTTTGAGGAAGGTGTACCTCAAATTACAATAAAACTTTCCTCAAAGGATGGGAATTAAATTCTAAGTGGTAATGGTCGACCATTGGGTCTCCCACTTAGTTTGCCACTGTATTCTTATGGGGGGGGGAGGGGGGGGTCTCCCTGTTATCACAATTTGTAGGGTTAGTTAAACCCTAATTTATTCCTCGGGGATAAATTATATTCTTGATACAATCTCTTTGACCACTTTGACCACTTACATCCATTCTAATGCTTAGTATTCTATAAGTTGTGCACCCTATATTCTCTATCTCTTAAGCCCATTGCCCAAGTGTGAGTTCAGTCCAAAAAACCTGCCCTGTGCGGTAGTTGGATTTCCCGGACAGAACCTCAATTGAACTGAACTGAACTAAACCCAGCATATCTATTCAGTTTGGAGATGTGAAATTCAGTCTGGAACATCCAACAAGCGCACAGAGCAAGTTTCTGGGAACAAACATGCTTGTGAGCAATGGATTGTATTCTTCCAGAGTAATCACAGTTACAAGTTTTGGCATATATGGTCAATAAGCTAATTAGGCTTTCTACAATCAGGTGGGTGGCACCTCCAGCAAAGGACCACCCACTTGACAGTGGCAAACTTAATTTCTATATAAGTCCCAATTGTTTGGGAATGGTAGTGGCTAAAGAAAAAATTTCAAATGTGCCAGGAGTGGGCCCTGTAGATTTGGAGTTGCTGTAGATTAGGAAAGTTCCTCTTAAGCTGACAGTAATTAATCACCATGCAGATGCTCACAGTCTTTTCCTTAAAATTCTCCAATGCCTAAAATTAATAAAACAATGCATCACTTAATATAGTTAGTTAACAAAATAACTTGTATCTTCACCTTCTTAATCGAGAGCTAATACAATCCAAGTTCAAGTCAATTCACCGCTGTCACTACTAAAGCTTTTCAGTGCATTCTGTCAATTTGCTAGACGTCTATAGAAATACTTGTACTAGTATAACACTGTTTGAGTCCATCTATGGGCTTTAAGCCACTTATAGACTAATTACTTTGGAATTTGTGCTATTTGGTTCAATAAAAATCTGAACCACTTATGTCTGACAGCATCCAGTGTGGAGCATGTTGTAAAAGAACGATATCACATTAGTAGGTGTGACCTATTTTGTTTGGCCATATACGCTGATTATCAGATGACCAAGCAGAAAAAAAGTGCGTTCTAACAATAACTAGAAACAGCAGCAATCAGATTTGTTATATTAATTGTGCTCATAAAACACATACTCCATAAAGCCTACACAGCTAAGGAATTGCACTAAGTCTAAGCACTAATATGCTTTACATAGAGAACTATACAGAAAGTGAGCATGGCTAAGCTCTAAGGTGGTAAGCCTAATGACCATGTGCAATACTAATGGAACGAGATGTCAGATCATAATTATAATCTGAACAATAATGATACTAATACAAATGTGTGTCATAGATCAATAAATTGAATATTACCGAAAAATAGAGCCATAAATACTATACACATAAATACTATACATATGGTAGATACCTCAGAGCAATAAATAAATAAATAAATGTGCATTTTAATATTTGAAATACAAAAACATCACTCTTCCTGTATCAGTAGAATCGATAGGATTACATCCTCATTCAGTAACTTTTTTAATTAAATTAAAATTAACATTGAATCTATAAAGAAACACTCCAACGATAGGAATAATGGGGCAGGTATAGAATCTGTGTCAGGCCCCACCCTCTCAGAACACAGTAAATCGGTCTTGCCTGGAGTGTTCCTTTAATTTTCCTTCATTGCACAGTGTTTGTCACTTCTTATATACACAATACAAATAAATCATTAGAAATAATATCCTGTATATGTCATCATTAAAGTCACAGTCAGCTATTACTATAAAGCATTTTCATTTTACAAAAGAAATCGCAATACACCTTGGATATACATGAATCATGTACATGAGAGCTTCCGTTTCATTCAGCTTAAAAATATGGTTTTTTTTATAATTTACATAAAAAGTTAATTAACTCCATAAATACATTGCATTGGCCAATGTATGGGTTAAAGTTCCCCATAATTGCATTCATAGACAGACTTATAATTACTTCTCTACTGAATAAAGGCTGTAACTTTGTACAACATCTGATGACTGCACGGTGCCTGGGGTAATGGCATTTTCTAGCATGCAACCACTACATTACGCTCTGGAAGATTACAGCTCTGAAGCCTGTAGGATTAAGACTGCAGCTCAGGACCAGGCTGTAACCTTTTATTATTTGTAGAGCTATTCTAGTAAATGCTCAATTTTATCTACAGACAAAATGGTGCCGCTATATTGATGATATATTTGGTATTTATGACCTCCATCATGAGCTTGAGCCTTTTACCTTTGCCGCTCTCTTTGGTTAAATAAACTGCTCCACATGTACCTTGTAATGCACAGATTTACCAGTTACACATCTATACATGCAGTTTATTAGAACTGGCCTTAATGCCAGCGCTGTTGTTTGTAGCATTTTGTAATATTACCAGTCAATATACGTTGTTGACCTTACCTTGTCTTCTATACTACAAATTAGCCCTTGTGTTGCCAACAGAGGACATATTACTATATCATTGTACCCACATGCAAAAGGGAAAAAAATCAAGTATTTGCCGTTCCAGGAAAGTAGAATCTTCTTCAATCCAATCCAGTCTACTGGTAGTGAACCCAAGGCACACTTGTACCATTTAGGTGCATCAATAACGTAAAAACCCTTTGCAAACACATTTCATAACAATATAAGAAAGATTGCAACAGTTATAATACCAATAAATAAATCCTCATAAAAAACATGAAGTGAAGTTCTCCACCTTGGTCTTCAAACACTTCCTCTTAATAGTTACCAACATTTTTAGGAAGTTCTTGAGGCTACTAATAGCCCGGTCAATAAACATGAGATATCGAGTTACGTCACTATATAAGTTCTTTAAAGGAACCAATATATATATTTATATCAATTAACTTCTGTGTTCATTCACTCAGAGAGATAGAGGTGCTCTACGAATACCCCCAGGTACTCAGTACACCAGAAATACTCAGTGAATCTCTGGATCACATGGCACATACAAAGCACTGATGCGATTCATAAGAAGAAAATCACAAACGGTCTCGCCGATCATGAGCTTGAGCCTTTGACTTTCTGAAGCCACATCTGCCTTCTCTTTCAGTCTTGGTAACCGGTATCTATAATTTCTCCATACTGCATTCCTTACAGCCTGCTTCGCTGATAAAAATAAAAGCTGCAAATGTAGCGCAGCAATTCATTTATATTGTAGAGAAAAATGTGATTACTGCTAACTAGCAAGCATTTCACTGCTTGAATAATTTATCCAGCATAAGCTGAACGGATCTGTTTTCTTTGCAGAAAAGGTCTGAAGCATTGTGTGCAGCAGGTGCTGTCTAGAGAGAGAGAGCGCCAGTAAGATAGTTCCAATGGCTTCCCTCAGCCAAGTATCTCTTCAAAGTTCACAAGTTGTTTAATCTGTTCTGTGTGCATTGAATGTCTGCGCAGAAGCATTTTCTTGCTTTTTGACTCTTTCGGAAAAAGTGGTGCGGAGGGGACAAGGGGCTTTGTGCATGGCGCTGGGAAAATCACATTTGATACTTTACTATGGCAACTGATATCTGGAATAGGTGGATGGGGGTTCACATTGAGCGGTGGAAGAAAGCCTGGTCTAGTTTGACTTATGTGGTCTAAGAGTAAAGCACCAGATCCACGCCTCTCAAGAAGTGCATGGTTCCTTCTACTTAATGCCGTCACAGAAACATTTTCTAGAGATTCTCTGGAGCCAGACAGCAAGGAAGGGGGAGAAAACATCTTCTTTTTTTCTAAAAGAGATTTACTGTCCTCTGTTGTGGCCAAACCATGATTCCTTGTGAGTTGGGAATCAGAGCTGTAATGGTTAGCACCTAGATTTCTTCTTTGAACTATGCTCCTTAGACTTGAAACAGAAATTGTGTTCACTGCATCAGGGTCTTGGTCTACAGGGTTTTCAGATTTGCTTGGTGTTCCTTCAGGGTAAAGTGTTTGTGAATGTATCTCATCATATGAGAGTTTTCTTGGACCTGATGAGTCAAATGTTTTTAGAAGATGAGCAGTATCTTTCACATCAATGCTCTGATGTCGAGTGAAGTAACGCTTTGAATATACTAAGCCATTCATTTTCAGGGAGAGCTCTTCTTCAGGGGTTATATCTTGTAGTTCCTCCTGAAGAGAAGACACTTTGTGCTGATGGAGCAAGGATGGAGGTATCTTCAACCAGGGCTCGGAGTGCAGTCTCTGAAGGAGTGGCAACTTTGCTCCAACATACATCATATGAGGCTTTTTTGTTGGGGAGCCTGGCTCAGAAAAACCATTTAAATCAATGGATGTATCAGCCTCTTTAAAGTTAAACAATTCCTTTTCTGCTTCAAAAGCATTTGAAATTGGTGTCGGAGAAGTCTTTAACTCGATCTCAGAAGGTGACGTACATTGAGTAGGGGAATTATGATCAATGCCTGGAGAAGGTGGCACATTCAGATACTGTCTTGTAGTCTGTCTACCTGATGGAGACTTGTCAGTTGTGATGATTATAACTTCTTTACCCTTGGCCTTACAAGCATTTAGTAGGATCTTGAGAGTTTCCTTGTCCTCTGAGTTGACAGCATAAACAAGGGCTGAGAATCCAGTATGGTCCTGTAGACTGGGATCAGCTCCACTCTCTAAAAGCATAGATACCACCTCAGATCCAGCATTCTCCAAGCAAGCATGCATTAAGGCTGTTTTTCCAAATTTGTCTTGAATGTTTGGATCTGCATTGTTTTCTAGAAGATATTTAATCATTTTGACTTTGCTAACACTTTGGTGATCAACATGTTTAGTTTTACAAGCTATCATAAGTGGTGTTTCTCCACGATCATTGCTTTCATTGATATATGCTCCACCTTCCAATAGAAGTCGTGTAAGACGTAGCCTACTTTGGTAAACCGCTTTGATAAGAGAGTTACTTTCCGTCGTAACATCAACGCCTTCATCCATTATTAATGGTATATTCTTATTGTTGCTAACAACTATAGAAAGAAAGACAAGAAATATCATGTTACAATCATTTCTATATAATACAATCTTATAATATCAAACATTAAATGAGTGAACCCAGCAGACACATATAGAGAGATACACACATGTACAGATGCCTCTTCACCTACTATTCGCTTGGATATGATGACTGGCTGCTGCCTTTCTCACTAAAGTGAGGTTAAGAGAATCCTCAGCCTATTCCGATTTGTCCTCACTACATGGCTAAGTGGGAAGCCATTGCTGGAGCCCCCATTGAGAAGGAGATAGGGCATTAAATTTGGCATACAGCAGCCAAAACATCTATGTGCATTTTCTATAAGAAAAATAAACACAAATTTCTTTGTCATTGGTACCATACACCATCAAAATTGCACCAGCTTTTCCCGGATACCTCTGATGCTGATGCTGTCATGGAAGTCAGTGCTGCCTTTTGAAGGGAGGTTCCAATCTTATACTCAGTTACCTCTTTACAGATACCCCTACCCCGTTGTTTTACCTCCTGAATGTCTCCCTTTCCAGATATCTAAAACTACTTTAAGACTTATCTTACACAAGGGGGCTCATTTACTAAGGGTTCCTCAGACACATTTTCGTCAGGTTTCCCGACGATTTCTGTTTTGCGGCGATTTGCCCCGGGATTTGGCGCACGCGATCGGATTTTGTCACATTGGTGCCGGCTTGTGCGCGACAGAAATCAGGGGGCGGGATTGACATTTAGAAATGTGTTGCAAGACACGCACTTACAAGCACCGGGAAGAAGCAGGTGAACTCCGGCGGACCTCGGCGCAGAAGCGACGGATGCAGGAACTCGGGCGCAGGAGCTTCGTGAATCACAACAGACCCGAATCCTCGTCGGACAACGCACCGCGGGATTGCGACAGGACCAGGTAAGTAAATCTGCCCCATGGTGTCTGATTGCCAGCCATTGGAAGTGGACATCTCCGCTCACGCTGCCAGGCTAGCATTCAGGAGGTATGTGGCTTGGAGCACTTGATGGGCCCTTTAAATAATACAGTCTCCACTTTTACTAAGGAGTAGAAACTGTTGGATATTTATGGGTCTATGGAAAGGAACCTGAATGGCTGAACCTATTCCCCCTCTTACCTCCCTTTTCCCTCCATTGTGGTCCGTGTGTCATGTGTTGTGTGTAAGCACTGGTTCAATCCATTATTAGATTTACTGCTCTTACTGTAACTTGCATATTGTTTTACTACAATTAGCTAATTACCTAACACCTATTACTTTTTACCATTTACCTTATCTATTTACCATAGATTTTATTTTCTGTCCATTTTCTATGTTGTTGTATAACCATGAAAAATACTTTCAATAAAAACACAATTGAAAAGAAGAAGAAAAGAAAAAAAATTTCAATTGGAGAATGGCATACGCTAATCTTATTGATTGGTTTACATTACATGGTACCTGTTCACATTGGGGCACATTTACTAAGGGTCATGCACCAGTTTTCTGTTGGACTTTGCACGTTCTTTTAGGTTCAAACTGTGTGCACAGGTATTTAAGAATTGTCCGCGTCACATAATTGTCACGCGCGACCGGTGCGCAGTCGGACTACGCGCTAGAGATTTAACATTGAAAGTCCGACAGTAGTTTACCGTAACCCCATTTTGAAGGTGCACCAAAAAAAGTGGTGCATTCTGTTGGAGCAGTGCAGAGGACATCAGATTCATGAAGAGGGCGTTACAAATCCCATATCTAGCGCCCTCTGCACACTACACAGGCAAACTGCACATAGTACTGACTGCACTGTTCTTAGTAAATGTGCCCCATTATGTCTCAGCATGAATAATCTGCCTTATACTGTAGGGGTTGGCCACAAATTGGTGTACTTGAATAAGTACAATGCCCTAATAGGGTTACCCATATTGTGCTTACCCTGCCAAGCTTTCCCCTTGTGTCTAAAAGAGACACTGGTCATGTGAACCATTGTCACCCGCTTATGGGACTTCCTATGATGTCCCATGAACATGACTCCAATATCACTGGCTGGAGTGCATGTTCAAGCTACCCTTGTAAGCTTTCTCATATGTGGGCAAACCCTTTAATAATTAATAATTGTGTCCTAAATTCAGACAATTCATTTTACACCCCAAAAATATTTAGTCATGTGTAGTACAACATCTAGCCCCCTTATTTCTTCTGCTTCTTCAATGTTGTGTACAATTTTGTGAGAGGGGGAGGTACAGCATAGTAGAGGGTGGGGAGGGCTCACATAATTACATATAAACCAATTTGTGTAAAAGTGTTCATAATTCTAGGTACTACTGTACACTGATTCTCAATAGATGATTTTCAGACACTGAACATGTTGGCCGTATGTGCAGAATACAGACCTCTATACAACCAAATATACATAATGTACAGTAGATGATTATGGTATGTGCTCTTTTTTTCCTGTAAAAACATACAGCTGTGCCCTTCCTTTAGTTCCTTCTTAGCTGAATATGTCCAGATTTGTATATCATGATATAACTAGATTTTCAAGGTAATATCGTTTTGATATTTATATTTTAACATACATTTTTTTAAATTATTTTTTTGGTGAGAGGCTACACTGGTGTGTGCATAATGTATTGAGATAGATTCATGGTTGTTCTGCTCTGCGGAGAAGAAGGGACTCCTTGCATACTATTCCCATTCTCGGCATTGTCAGTCCCCGAGTTTCTCAGAAGACACATTCCTTTTAAACAGGAATGACAAATGGATCTCAGATGTTTTTCATGACCATAAGTGTTTGAACACTGGGCAAGAAATATATGGAAGATTGCTAAAAGCCATGAATTGCATAAGTTTTATTTGTGCTAATAAATTTGGGTTTCACTAGAAAATGTCACAACTTCCACTGGAGGTATATATCTAAAAATCCTCCAGACATATAGGGGGTCATTTACCAAGGGCCCGATTCGCGTTTTACCCACGTGTTACCCGAATATTTCCAATTTGCGCCGATTTCCCCTGAATTGCCCCAGGATTTTGGCGCACGCGATCGGATTCTGGCGCATCGGCGCTGGCATGCCCGTGACGAAAATGGGGGGGGCGTGGCCGAACGAAAACCCGACGGATTCGGAAATCCCGCCGCATTTAAAAAAAAAAGTGTCGCGAAGCTTGCACTTACCTTCGCTATGAATAGACCGGTGAACTTGAGTGCATTTCGGCGGACTTCAGCGCAGCAGCGCCACCTGATGGACGTAGGAGGAACTACCTTAGTGAATCTCGGCCGGACTCAAATCCACCGCAGAGAATGCGCCGCTGGATCGCGAATGGACCGGGTAAGTAAATCTGCCCCATACATTTCATGAATGGTGCAAATATAGTCTAAATAGAGCTTAAAGGGGCTGTCCATCTATTACAAAAATGTATCAGGTGGACTAGGGAGGGCCTTATTAAAAAAATTACAGCTTTACTCACTTCCTCAGCGCTGCGGACTGTCACAGCCATGTCCCATCTGTTTACAGGGCATGCTCTGACAGCTTCCATCGGCCTGGCACTCCCACCCGTTCCTGCACCAGCGCTGCATCAGGCGCTGGGTTAGGAGATAAGTGGGCTTGCCAGGCTGCCTGGATGTTTGTCTTGAAGTCCCTCCCCAGTCCACCTGATACATTTTTCTAATAATTGGACAACCCCTTTAAGATCACAACTCTAACTATGAATAGAAAACCTTTGTCAAGTGTTTTGTATCCCCCTATATAATATAAGTAACTTATACTAGGAAATGGTTTCTTGTACTTACTAAATATCTTACTTGCCCCATTTGGCTTTCCTGAACATACGTATGAGATAGGTCATGCAGGCGGTCCCCAACTTAAGGACATCCGACTTACAGACAAGACGGACCTCTCTGCTCACTGTGACCTCTGATGAAGCTCAGGCTGTAATGATCAGCTGTAAGGTGCCTGTAATGAAGTTTTACTGATAGTCCTTGTTCCCATGACAGCACAAAATTTTTAAAAATCTAATTGTCACAGAGGCAAAGAAATGTTTTGTTACAAGAGTTACAATGATATAATATACAGTTCTCACTTACATACAAATTCAGCTGAAGTACATACCTAAAGAGCCTATCCTATATGTAACCTGGGGACTGCCTGTATATAATGAAATCCATGGGGGACATGATTTTTCTGCATATACAGTAGAGTCTCAGTAGGATTTCTCCCCTCGCATCCCGCTTGCTGTTATGAGAGTGCACCATCTGAATCTCCTACCAAAAATAAATATTGTTTTGCACACAAGTCTCTGAAATCTGCTCCGCCAGAATGTTTGAGCAAGGCAAAGTCTTGCAAATACTGAGACACCTGCAGTAAAACAACAGTTGTCAAAGTCACGAATTACATTTTCTTTCTTGGAATTTTCTTCCTCGTTTAATAATTAGGCAAAGATGTGCAATGCCAGAACTATAATTTTTTTCATTTACAATGGATATGGAAGGGGGGCAGGGCTATCATTTTATACCTATATTATGGTCCTTTTCATCAGTAATCAAATTTCGGTGCTACAGAATATTTCAAATAATCTTTACCTCCATAAATTTGAAACTATTTGCTATCTCTGCTGTGGTATGAACCACTATCATTAGCCACTATCCGGAGACTTTATCCTTCATCCGGGTGCACATAGAGAAACGCTGATACTTTCTATCACTTGCAAATACAATCTATAGTGACTATTGTTCTATCCTCATAATCTATAACTTCCAATATATAAGAATAATGGGTAACATGGGAAACTAGATAGTAAGGGAAGTCAATCAGAACAACAAATGGTAAATATAAAGTAATTTAGATCTTAGTATATGACAGCTAATGTCTCCGGAGCTGTATATAAGATGTCGGAATTACACTTACAATGTAATAATGCAAATGAAGTGATTATATAAAATCCTCTGAATATTAGTATTACATGGATCAATTTTACAATTAACCTCATATTAACTTACACAGTACTTATCATAAATGTATCATTTACTGGATTGATGGAAAGTAATTAAAACATTTATTCTTATTTGCTCAGGGAATTATTGAAGTTTATCGATAGCCACACACCATAACGTAAGCAGGCTGGAAAGGGGAGGAACAGCAAATAATTAGGATCTGCACATTGGTGGTAGAGTGTTTTACAATCAGGGGTGGTGGAAAGATACAGGCAGAAAAAACTGAAGTCTATAAAACAAATTTACTAAAATAAAGGCTACAAGGTTGGTGGTTACATTGTTCTCAGAATCAAACAGCTATTAAATATTGTAACAGACGACCTGGCAGCAGATTTGGCATAAAGACTCTGCACTACCGACAAGAAGAACTAATACAAACTCCTGTATCACTGGTACCACACCCCATTTTAGTTACACCACATACACCCAAATACTCCCAACATTTTCTGGCAGTGCAGAAAACCAGGGGGTATAAAGCAGCACGTCTTATCGAACTGTTTGAAAATCTATTCCTTCTGGTGAGAGGTCCAAGTGGTTTGGTCACTTCATTGCATATTCTTCAGCACCCCCTATTTTATCTGTTAAATTACCCCTATGCTTATAGAAAAAATTACCATCAAACTTTGCCTTCTCATTCTCATAGCATGCCTGAAAGCAAGGTATTGGAAGTTAAACTCCTCCTCTACATGAGGTCCATAACATGGAACATTTAACGGCAACCTTGGATAACCCTGTGCCACGATTCATGAAAGTGTGGAAACTGTGGCATTCATAATCAATATCAGAAGTCATGGATCTCTGGGTGACTGCAGAACATACAGTCCACTTCTTCCTCTTCCCCCCTCCCTCTTTTCATTTTACTTTCCTTTATGGTTTTTGTGATTTGAGTTTATGTCCCCCTTACAGTTGTATATATGTTCCTTGTTTGTTTTTCTTTGTTTTCTAACAAGCACAGTTCTTCATTGTTTACCTTATTAGACTATGTTCACGCTTAAATTGCACTTTGAAACGCAATTCAAGCACAGCAGTTTAGGTCTAATTTGTTTAGACCCATTCATTTGCATTCTGGAAGAAGCAATAGATATTTTGTTTTGTTTTACCGGGAAAACACATGTTGCTCATTCCCGATTGCAAGTTTTTAGGTCTACCGTGTCTGGTAAGGAGAAGCTCCTTTGCTGTGACACTTATATTTAACTGACATGCAGGGGCTTTATGGCGATGGAAGCCTCTTCTCAGTGCAAGACATATGAAAGCCACATACGGTTTGCATTAAAAACTATGAAAAGACTATGAGGAATACGATTCTCTGGTCTAATGAGACAAAGATTGAACTTTTTGGTGTTATTTCTAAGCGATATGTGTGGAGAAAACCAGGCACCGCTCATCACCTGCCAAATACAATCCCAACAGTGACACATGGTGGGGGCATAGGGGTGTGACCTAAACCCAATTGAGCATCTCTGGAGAGACTTCAAAATGGCGTCCATCAACGTTCACCATCCATCCTGAAGGAACTGGAGAGGATCTGCAAGGAAGAGGCAGAGGATCTCCACATCCAGGTGTGTAAAACTTAATGATTCATCCCCAAGAAGAGTCCTGGCTGTACTAGCTCAAGAAACAGGGCTTCTACTCAATACTGAGCAAAGGGGCTGTATACTTATGACCAGCCCAGGAATAGGGCAGTCATAATGTCCATATTTGTGTATTCCAGTGAAAAGTTGGCATAAATCTTACACTAGACCTGAATAAGAGGAATCTGAAAGCAAAAGCATCAGTTTATAATTTATACTGAAAGGACCAATATTACATAAATGTAGTATCTAGTTTGTTCTAAGCCTACAACTACATAAATGATTAATCAAGATTTATTAAACAAGAATAACATTTACAAACATATATAGAAATATTTACTTACAATATAAATGATGATACATTATGAGTTTATTTCTATTATTGGTCATCCCTTCCTTATTTCAATTCCATTGATGCAGCAAGAATCCATTTTTTAAATAAGATTCAACTACAGAAGTCAAGGACATTAAAGAGCGCACAGACCACACAGGTTGCCAATGCTATTTCTATCTCACATCAAACATGTGTAAGCAGCAGGAGATACTATTATAAGCACAGAGCCAAGTAAAGGTCCTTTTCCCTTAAGTTCCATTGAAAATTCCTTTTCTCTCGCTGCCTGGGTAAAGCTGACTTTTAGTAAGAGGATTCATTAACGTTTAACCTTCTCCGACAACGTTCTACATTCCTGCAATAATAAAGATTCTACTTTCATGTATTGTGGGAATCTGGTTTATAGGGAGAAAAACATACAGAAGAAAAATATATTTTTTATCCTAAACTTTTTAAGAAAGATAAATATACACAGAGCACATTGTCACTACGTCTATACTGCATGTGTAGGCAGTGCATAGTACTGCTATATATATGGGTACAGCACAGTACTGCTGCTCCTATTCTGTATATAAGGGCCAAACACAGTTCTACCATATATATATATATATATATATATATATATATATATATATATATATATATATATTAGGCACTGCACTATTACTTATATTCAGTATCTTTGGGTACAGCACAGTATACTGCTCCTGTTCTGTGAACCTCCTCTTCATACACTTCTAATAACCGCGGTCGGCTGTCTGTTTCTGAAGATTCGTTACAATGAGCCAGTGGATCATTGTAATGAATGCTATGCAAAACTGCCATATACTGCATTACAGTAGAATTGCAGTATATGGTAGGAACGATCAGACCATCTAGGGTTAATGCAAAAAGTTGTAAAAAAAAAAAAAAAAGGTTTCAAAAATAATTTAAAAAGTAATAAACCTAAAAGTTCAACTCACCCTCCTTTCCCTAGAACTGATATAAAATATAAAACTGTAAAAAACACAGACACAATAGGTATCGCCGCACCTCAAAATGCCCGATATATCAAAATATAAAAACGGTTATTGCCGGCTTTGAACCACATAACAGAAAATAGCGCCCAAATGTCCCAAATAGCGCCCAAACGCGACTTTTACACCATTTCACATCACATAAAAAATGAAAGAAAAAGTGACCAAAATGTCGCACAGACCCCGAAAACATCGACTCATTTCGCAAAAAATTACACCTACCACAGCTCCTTACACCAAAGTATGAAAAAGGTATTCGTGTCAGAAGATGGCAGAATGTTTTTTTTCTTTTTTATACACATTAGTTTAATTTTTGAAAATGTATTTGAAACACAATAAAACCTGTATAAATATGGTATCACCGCGATCGCACCGAACCAAAGAATAAAGTAAAGGTGTTATTTGGAGCGCACAGTGAAAGTCCTAAAAACTGAGCCCACAAGAACGTGACACGAACGTGTTTCCCAGTACATGGCATGGAATAATAATGTGACAGAGAAGTAAAATTTGTTCCGCACTAAATAAGTCCTTACAAGGCTCTGCACATGGAAAAATGAATTGTTGTGGATTTTTGAAGGTGGAGAGCGAGAAGTAAGAAAAAAAGCCCTGCCTCCTTAAAGGGAACCTACCACCCCGATTCCACCTATAAAGGTAGAAGGGGTGGTAGGTGGATGAATGGGACGTGAGGATAGCCCTTTTTTGGGCTAATCCTCACGTCCCGGGTGTCTTTTAGAAAACTTTATAGCAGGTGTATGTAAATTTTTTTATGCGGCTACTGGGGCGTGGAGTAGCCGGACATGAGGCTACTAGTCGCGGCTACTCCATGCCCCAGTAGCCACATTACTCCGCCTACCATTTAATCTTCGGCGCGCAGCTCCTCGTAGCTGCGCGCCCTCGTCCTGGTCCCCTGCGTTTTGCACATGCGCAAAACGCAGGCCTTCGGCTGCGCGGCCGCAGCTCCGGGGCTGGAGCTACTGCGCATGCGCAGAAGGCCGCAGATGCCGGGGGACTCGGACGAGGGCACGCAGTTACGAGTTATAGGTAGAATCAGGGTGGTAGGTGCCCTTTAAGGGGTCAAAAATACATACATATTTCAAACTACAGTCTTTAAACCACTGTCTGAAGGCAATGAAAGTGAAGGGGCACTTTAATTCACAGGAAATAGTATGGACCATAGGAACTACTACCTACTGAAAACTCATTCCATATCCTATTAATTTTAAACATTTTTATTAACAATTATTTGCTGACATCTGCTTGCCATGCAAGGAATAAGTAGGAATTAAGCTAATTATTTACTAAAACTAACAAAGTTTATAAGTGCCACAGTCCTCAAAATTCACAAGAGCTTGCATTTTGTATTGAGCTTTCCATTGCTTTTCTATATATTGTATAACAGCACCCTCAGTATATTATATGCTTTTAGTATGTCACCCAACAGAAGCCTGATGCCGTGAATGTAACAAGACTGTATTAATTTGATTGGTCCCTATTACTAAGTAATTAATCTTTACCTTAATTAGAACCTCTCACTCACATTTCCAGGACTTCTCTCGAGCTGCACCAATTGTCTGGAATGTCCTTCCCCACGCTATGAGACTAATACCCAACCTCCAAAGTTTCAAAAGTGCTTTTAAAACCCATCTCTTTAGGCAAAGCCTATCACACTCACTAACTGTAACTACAATTACCAAGCTCCAGGCTTTTCTGCAGTCCCACTGACTTTGAACTTTGTATATAAGATGGCGGCTGATGACTGGTTCAAGCAGCATTTTTATTTATTAAATTATTTTTATTCCATTCCCTTATAAAACAATGGCTGGACCATTATACAAGCTCTTATTCCTCTTGTGTCACTCCCTCATCCTCATAGACTGTAAACTCTTGTGTCACCCCTCATCCTCATAGATGGTAAGCTCTTGTGTCACCCCTCATCCTCATAGACTGTAAGCTCTTGTGTCACCCCCTCATCCTCATAGACTGTAAGCTCTTGTGTCACCCCCTTTATCCTCATCGATTGTAAGCTCTTGTGCCACCCCCTCATCCTCATCGATTGTAAGCTCTTGTGCCACCCCCTCATCCTCATAGACTGTAAGCTCTTGTGTCACCCCCTCATCCTCATAGACTGTAAGCTCTTGTGTCACCCCCTCATCCTCATAGACTGTAAGCTCTTGTGTCACCCCCTCATCCTCATAGACTGTAAGCTCTTGTGTCACCCCCTTCATCCTCATAGACTGTAAGCTTGTGTCACCCCCTCATCCTCATAGACTGTAAGCTCTTGTGTCACCCCCTCATCCTCATAGACTGTAAGGTCTTGTGTCACCCCCTCATCCTCATAGACTGTAAGCTCTTGTGTCACCCCCTCATCCTCATAGACTGTAAGGTCTTGTGTCACCCCCTCATCCTCATAGACTGTAAGCTCTTGTGTCACCCCCTCATCCTCATAGACTGTAAGCTCTTGTGTCACCCCCTTTATCCTCATCGATTGTAAGCTCTTGTGCCACCCCCTCATCCTCATCGATTGTAAGCTCTTGTGCCACCCCCTCATCCTCATAGACTGTAAGCTCTTGTGTCACCCCCTCATACTCATAGACTGTAAGCTCTTGTGTCACCCCCTCATCCTCATAGACTGTAAGCTCTTGTGTCACCCCCTCATCCTCATAGACTGTAAGCTCTTGTGTCACCCCCTTCATCCTCATAGACTGTAAGCTTGTGTCACCCCCTCATCCTCATAGACTGTAAGCTCTTGTGTCACCCCCTCATCCTCATAGACTGTAAGCTCTTGTGTCACCCCCTCATCCTCATAGACTGTAAGGTCTTGTGTCACCCCCTCATCCTCATAGACTGTAAGCTCTTGTGTCACCCCCTCATCCTCATAGACTGTAAGGTCTTGTGTCACCCCCTCATCCTCATAGACTGTAAGCTTTTGTGACCAGGGCCCACGTTCCTATTGTTCCATATGACTGTTTGTGCTCTGTAATGTCTTATTTTATTTGTATATGTCCCCTATGATTTGTAAAGCGCCACAGAATATGATGGCGCTATATAAATAAAGATTCCTATTATTATGAAGTAATGCACACCAGTGCACCAGGCGATTCTCTGTGTACCTGTAATTTATAGCACTATAGCGGCTCCATAAGATCTGTTGTACGACTACAAAGTCACACAAAACGCTGATTCCATGGACCCCCTATTCAGGCGGCAGTGAAGAGTCACCACGCCAGATGTTTTTCACTGGATAATTCACTCATTTCTAATAAGTGAACAATGAAAGGAAAGAGGGAGGAATGTGGAGTAGCTGGAGGAGGGGAGTGTAATGATCCAGCACAATGATGATGACAACACTCCATTTATAAATCCTCATCGATAAAGACTTGTTTCCTATGAACAATTTAAAAGAAACATGTCACCATGAAAATACTGTCCAATCTGCAGGCAACAGTAGGAGCTGAGCAAGGTTTACATACAGAAGAGTATGGCTTTCTGCAGCCAGTGGACCAGATTTATCAAAAGTGAGGCAAACTGCGCCAATTATAGGGTGCAAGGTCTTCAATTATCTGGCGCACCCTGCACTGCTCAGGAAGTGTTCACCCTTTTTATTTTTCATGCACCTTTTACATACAGTGTGTGACACCATTCTGTTGTTAACCGGTTAAGGACCGGGCCCTTTCCTGTTTTTTTCATGTCCATTTTTCACTCCCCACCTTCAAAAATCTATAACTTTTTTATTTTTACACGTAAAGAGCTGTGTGATGGCTTGTTTTCTGCGTAACAAATTGCACTTCATAATGATGGTATTAAATATTCCATGCCATGTACTCGGAAGCGGGAAAAAAATTCCAAATGCAGTGAAAATGGTGAAAAAACGCATTTGCGCCATTTTCTTGTGGGCTTGGATATTACGTCTTTCACTGAGCGCCCCAATTGACATGTCTACTTTATTCTTTGGGTCGGTTACGATTAAGGGGATACCAAATTTGTATAGGTTTTATAATGTTTTCATACATTTACAAAAATTAAAACCTCCTGTACAAAAATAGTTTTTTTGATTTTGCCAACTTCTAGCGCTAATAACTTTTTTATACTTTGGTGTACGGAGCTGTGGGTGGTGTCATTTTTTCAAAATTTGATAATATTTTCAATGATATCATTTTTAGTACTGTGCGACCTTTTGATCACTTTTTATAGATTTTTTTAGATTTTTCAAAATGGCAAAAAAGTGCCATTTTCGACTTTGGGCGCTATTTTCCGTTACGGGGTTAAATGCATTGAAAAACCGTTATCATATTTTGATGGATCGGGCATTTTCGGACGCGTCGATACCTGATGTGTTTATGATTTTTACTGTTTATTTATATTTATGTCAGTTCTAGGGAAAGGGGGGTGATTTGAAATTTTAGGTTTTTTTATTATAATTTTTTTTTTTTAAACTTTTTTTTAATTTTATTTATACTATTTTTCAGACTTCCTAGGGTACTTTAACCCTAGGTTGTCTGATCGATCCTATCATATACTGCCATACTACAGTATGGCAGTATATGGGGATTTTCTTCCTCATTCATTACAATGTGCTATCAGCACATTGTAATGAAGGGGTTAAAACGAAATAGCCTCGGGTCTTCGGAAGACCCAAGGCTACCATGGAGACGGATCGCGCCGCTATCTGTTTGAGGCTGCCGGCAGCTTTGCCGGCAGCCCACGCTGTAAAAACACCCGCGATCGGTGCTAGCACAGATCGCGGATGTTACCGGTAAGCCTTTGCTGCAATATGCAGCAAAGACTTACCGGCTATGGAGAGGGCTCAGCCCGTGAGCCCTCTCCATGCAGCGCGACGCGACCGCCGCCGTGAATACACGGCGGGCGGTCGCGAACCGGTTAAGTGTCACAAATGGGCCAGTGTGTTATAAAGCAGCCAAACAGATTTTACTGTTTCCTATCTGCAGGTGACATGTTGTAGAACAGGAGGAGCTGAGCAGGTTGTACACAGTGGGGGTCATTTACTAAGGGCCCGATTCGCGTTTTCTCGACGTGTTACCCGAATATTTCCGATTTGTGCCGATTTCCCCTGAATTGCCCCGGGATTTTGGCGCCCGCGAACGAATTGTGGCGCATCAGCGCTGGCATGAAACTCGACGGATTCCGAAAAACCGCTGCATTTTTAAAAATAAATGTGTCATGGAGCTTGCACTTACCTTCACTCAGCCCGGCTCGGTGTATTTCAGTGCGTTCCGGGGAACTTCAGCGCAGCAGCGCCACCTGGTGGACGGGGGAGGAACTACCTTAATAAAACCCGACCGGACCCGAATCCAGCTCAGAGAACGCGCCGCTGGATCGCGAATGGACCGGGTAAGTAAATCTGCCCCATTATCTTCACACAGGAACATTTTTTTTATTAACTTCCAATTGAAGAAATGTTTACATATGGCAAATGAACTTAATTAAATGTAAATGCCCAGATGGGAATACCCCTTTAAGCCCTAGGCTACAATAAACAGCTACAGTATAATAGTTATCACAGGTGTCTGCAATTAAGATTTATTGTTAATTGGTTAACTGGTTCTCATGACAACCCAACATTTTTAAAATCCAATTGTCACAGAGACCCAAGACAATTCTGGCTGGGGTTATAATTATAAAATATACAGTTCTGACTTACATACAAATTCAATTTAAGAACAAACCTACAGAATCTATCTTGTACGTAACCAGGAGACTGACTGTATTAAAACTGCAGGCCAACAACCTCATTTATACAGCCATTGTCATTAGGAACTATTGTCCGCATGAAGAACAAGGTGTCCTGGAAGTGATGATATCAATCTCTATATATTATCTATCCAAAAAAATTTGGAAAATCAGGCTCTCCGTGATGCATTCGTTTTTTTGCGGACCCATAGACCTCTATTGCCTTCCGTAATCCACATCGGTGAAAAATATTGGACATGTTTCATAATTTTTTCCATGCACAATAGATAAGTAAAAATACAAGCCAATGTGAAAACACCCATAGGAATCAATGGTTTTGTGAGGCATCTATGGAAATCACTGAGCCATGGAGGCATGGCTGCCATCAAGGGGGGTTTGGTGTGACTGTGTTTAGGGGACCCCAAGGAGGAAAAGGGGCCCCAAGTCACAGCAAATGCTCCTCCCTTCTCAGGACGGGGTAACTTGATGTGCACATAAGTCCGGATAAACATTCTGTGGTAGTGCCCAAAAAATTTGACAGTCAGGGGCCCCAAACTTCCTAGTGGCGGCCCTGCACGGACGTGAAAAACAACACCAATGTAAAGAGCCCTAAGAGACTTGCTTAGGCCTATCTTTTCCAAAAAGTGAAACTGAATTCAAGGCAGTTCCATTTTTCAATTAAATATTCTCTAATTGGTAGATTTAGCATCACTAGACAAATCCGCCATCTGGACTGCAAGTCAACATAAAGTAGATTCATCTGCCTTTTTGGGTTATTTGCCTAAAAGCAAGTATGTGTCTGCTCATTTATTAGCATTAATTAATGTGCTGAAATGTTTCTAAAATACTTAATATGTGATAAAATCTTGTTAGGTTTGTGAACAAGTCATTAGTTGATAGTTTTCTTCCACAATAATATTAGGAAACAATGAACACAAGCTGCAGATCTTTACTTCCACATTTCATCATTATTTACATCAGATTTAGCACCCTGGCCCACATTGATTATTTAAGCGTTCGCGCCAAGTTTCTGTCTGACTTTGCACTAGAAAGAACGATTTATCAAAAATAAGGAACAGAAAAGCGGGGAAAAAGAAAGGAACTCAAACCGGTTCCAAAGACATTGGGGGTCATTTACTAAGGGCCCGATTCGCGTTTTCCCGACGTGTTACCCGAATATTTCCGATTTGTGCCGATTTTTCCTGAATTGCCTCGGGTTTTTGGCGCACACGATCGGATTGTGGCGCATCGGGGGGCACGCGACAGAAATCGGGGGCGTAACAAAAACCACCGCATTTTTAAAAAAAATGCACAGCAGCGAAACCTGGTGGACGTCGGAGGAACTGCCTTAGTGAATCGCCGGAAGACCCGAATCCCCCGCAGAGAACGCGCCACTGGATCGCGAATGGACCGGGTAAGTAAATCTGCCCCAATGTGTGCCCCTGTATTAATGGTAGCACCCAGTCCGCTGCCCCAAAAGACTGTAAATATATATACTCTATTTTACACCCTCAAAAGAGGAAAAAAAAAAGCAAGACTGTGACACCAAAATAGAAATATACTCATCTTTATTAACATAGATACATATACTGAAAATTATATATAAAATGTAATATTGTAATATAATATTATTGTACAAATTGTAATATACAGCTTTATATTTGGGGGCTACAGATGTTAGATCTTAGGGGCTAGTTTAAGTTACTCTATTAGCATAGTCCAATGTAAGCTAAGTGTTCCTTGAGTCCATTGTCTAGTTAACAACAAGAACAGCATTGAATATACTTCATGTTTACAAGGCTGCAATTAGTCATCCCTAAATCTAGTCTAGTGTAAATTCTGCAGTTAGTCCACAGTCTAGCGTAGATCGTGTTGTCTGTTGGTCCATGGTCTAGTGACCCTAGCCACCCATATCACTTACTTCCCCCAGCCTTAGCTTAATTAGCCTAATAGAGCTATCTAGAGTGTTATCTAACACTACAAACACTAAAAAATATCAGACCAATACGTTGGTTAGGGACAGTTATGGAGGGATGGTCCATCTCAGCCCAAGGGCAACTACATTTTTTGGATTTCTTATCGTCAGGGGTTTACATTGCCCAACTTCCCAAAGCTCTAGCACCATTGGGTCCAGAGATATACATATCTCGGGATGGGACCATAGTAAATGGGTCAGGTTTGGTATCAATGCTATCCAGGGATTCACCCCAATCCAATTATACCAGAACCCTGACCCTACGACTTCCCCTTAAGAAGCTATGACTTCTCTGAGTTTCTGGACTTGGGGTGTGCAGAGGTGTGCCAGCACCTAATATTATCATAACACCCCCGATTAGAAAAACTGTGAAAAAGAGCAGCACTGTGAAAAAGTGGACTAAAGTCCCAATGTGGGTGCAAGCCTCCACTGACTGGACTCAAAGTGAGCATAAGCAGCCAAAAAATAAGAAGATAAAGCTGCACTCCTGGAAAGCTTGATGTGTATTTAACCATTGTGGAAGGTGCAACGTTTCAGCCCCTCAATGGAGCTATTTTCAAGCATAAAAGTGAAGGTTACAAACGGAATATAAATGTACTCCCAGGAAGTGACATAAGCAATCAATAGCATGATTTGTTACAGGTCTACATTAGGTGCATACAATGCAAAAAAGGGAATATTTACATATAAATCCATACAACAGTGAAATAATAATTAAAAAGTGTACAAGGTGAAGGCAAGATAACATAAATATAATATGCACATAACAGACTGACTCACAACTACCTATGGAAGCCCTCAGCCAGCAAGTATAGTGTTAATCCTGCGTCACAGTGTTGCTTCTTTACCATATGACGCTATCAGCTTAGACAAAAAAAGTTGTTTTGTATGTATCTAGCGGACCATATTAGGCTAAGGCAATAAAAGCAGCTATTGAAAGTAGGCATACCTGGCATCGTGTCAGGCATAGGGGGGTCTGTAGCCACACCAGTCAAGTTCAGATCGCCATGCATGCATGAAGCCGCCGGCTGACACACGGAGACCAGACTCAGCTTAATGACGTGACCTGATCAGCAACAGCCTACTATGAAGCCTCGTATGTATGGCAAATCGTCATAGTCGTTGAGGGAAAATTGCCTGTAAATGCAAGATACTAGCTCAATCAGTCTCTTATACGAAAGGCTTACTGTAGTACCTGGTAGACGTCCCGGTATTAAAGTCAGCCGAATTGCTCGAGACCTGTGACAATCCACTATAATAGGTCAACTACAATGAATGTGTCAAGCACTCAGAATAGTCTACCAGCATGGTGTCACTTAAGGTACAGGGGACAAGATCGGTCGCTGTGTATACCTAGGGACTAAATGTGTTGTGGTAATATGCAAATCTTTCATGGCCAACTTGGAGGAGACTTCGATATATCCATCACCATTCTATAAACATGTACTGGGATGGTGGCACTTTAACAATGATGGCTTCCTAGTCTGGACCTGGGACTTATTGGGACTTAAGTCTTTCCTTGATTTCTTCAGCACCATGGACCCAGACATTAAATTTACAATGACCAATTCCTTTTCAGCTGTACAATTTTTGGACACCACGGTTTCCATTGAAGGCACAAAACATACGAAAGACCTGTTTGAAAAGCCCACTGACCGTAATACCAACTTTCCTTTTGAGAGTGCATATGGTCAAATGTAAAGAGTTATGAGAATTATAGATGACCCCATGCAGGTAGAAGCACGGCTTAATGAAATGTTGCAGAAATTTATCAACAGGGGTTACTCCAAAAAAATTGGTGGAACAACATAAAATGAGGGCCATGCCACAGGATAAGGTATCCCTACTTTCCAGAAGTACTAGACCAAATTTCACTTTGAAAAGAATTCCATTTGTGATGACATATGGATCGCACAGTGAACAAGCCATCAGACTGATACAGAAGCATTGGTCTATCCTCTCTGATTATTACAGGGAAGTGGAGGAATTCAAATATCCCTCCTTATTTTCCTTTAAAAGAACAAAAAACTTATGGGATAAATTGTGACCCTGGATCCCCCAAGGGCAACAACACTGCCACTATCATTGAACCTGGGTGTTATCCTTTTCTACAGTGTGAAAGTTGTAAGCATATTGTTAAAGGTGAAACTTTCACACATCCGATTACTGGCAAATTGGCACGTCATATAAGCTAAGACTATGTTGTATATGTGCTAAAATATCCATGTATTCCAACAAAATAGAACTCCCTGTTCCTCGTCATTTTAGGGAAGCGGGTCATGACATACACCAACTTCAAATAGCCATTATTGATCATATCCCCCCACTAAGACGGGGTGGAGATAGACAATGATTGTTTAAAAAACGTGAAACTGAGTGGGTTCACCGTTTACAAATGTATATCCCATTGGGATGAACATTGACTTTGATCTGGGTCCTCTGGTCTGAACTATGTCCCATGGTCCTCCATAGGTTATTGCGGTTATGTCGTTTGTTTCAGTATAAGGATGTTATCTTGTTATGTTACTATGTAATCACTTTGTACTTATTCAATTATTTTCCACTGATGGCTGAAAATGGACATGTCAATAAACACCTTGGGATACCCTTTTTTATGGACTTATATATATATATATCCGCGTATGTCACGCGGACCTTGTAAAAATGTCGAGATAATGCCCTAGCTATACTTGTTTTCTGTTATCTCATGTCTTGACACATTGTGGCTTATTACCGCAACACATTTAGTCCCTAGGTATACACAGCGACCGATCTAGCCCCCTGTACCTTAAGTGACACATTAATTGTAGTTGACCTATTATAGTGGATTGTCCTGGGCAATTCGGCTGACTTTAATACCGGGACGTCTACCAGGTACTACATTAAGCCTTTCGTATAAGAGACTGATTGAGCTAGTATCTTGAATTCATGGCCAATTTTCCCTCAACGACTATGACGATTTGCCATACATACGAGGCTTCATAGTAGGCTGTTGCTGATCGGGTCACGTCATTAAGCTGAGTCTGGTCTCCCCGTGTCGGCTGGCAGCTTCATGCATGCATGGCGATCTGAACATGACTGGTGTGGCTACAGACCCCCCTATGCCTGACACGATGCCAGGTATGCTTACTTTCAATAGCTGCTTTTATTGCCTCAGCCTAATATGGTCCGGTAGATATATACAAAACAACTTTTTTTGTCTAAGCTGATAGCGTCATTTGGTAAAGTAGCAACACTATGACGCAGGATTAACACTATACTTGCTGGCCCATAGGTAGTTGTGAGTCAGTCCGTAATGCACATATTATATTTATGTTATCTTGCCTTTACCTTGTACACTTTGTAATTATTGTTTCACTGTTGTATGGATTTATATGTAAATATTCCCTTTTTTGTAGACCTGTAACAAATCATGCTATTGATTGCTTATGTCACTTCGTGGGAGTACATTTATACTCCGTTTGTAACCTTCACTTTTATGCTTGAAAATGGCTCCATTGAGGGGCTGAAACGTCGCACCTTCCACAATGGGTGAATACACATCAAGCTTTCCAGGAGTGCTGCCTTATCTTCTTATTTTTTGGTATCACAACACCCCTGATGTTTTCTTCTTTTGTCTGGGAAACCGTTTATCATCAAGTGCAGAGGAAAGATCCATTAGGCACACACATGAGATAACTAACATACGGAATGCTGATACTTGTAGTTCTACCTGTGTATTTGTACTCTGCTTAACTGGAAGTTTTGTGGACAACTTTAAATCACTTCCTGCGCCTATCAGAACCCATGCATTCTGGGAGTGTCTATAAAAGTATAATTAAGTGACCTTACGTACCCCTCAGGGGTCCGAAACGTCACGTTTTCCTTCACAACTAGTTTGGAAGTTTAGAGTTTAATGAACACTGGCTAAACTCAAATGTGTAACTTTTCATGCTTATGGATCAGCAGTCTAATTTTACACTTCCTATTGGTCCACCTATTGGAACTTAAATGGATTAAACGCATATAAAAAAAAGTTTACCAGGTATTGTACTCACCCCTTTCCTTGATGGAGCCGCGATAGTGATCAGACAGCAGACACTTTCAGGACTTCCTATGACATCCCGTGACTGCGGACTTCCGGGATGCCAGGGGGCATGTGCTTATTACTTAGACAAGGACATTCGCATGTGAGTAATAAGAAAACAGCCTCCTGATCCACCAGAAGTCAGCACAATAGGAATGTCAGAGGAAATCCCAAAAGTGGCTTCTAGCGAGCCATAAGTCTTATATCTCCTGCAGGCAAAGGGGAAACTTACCAGTACAAAATGGGTGACTCTATTAGGGTATTTTAAATACCCTTGTTTCCAAAACCAGCATTGGCCATTTTTGCCTGTAACCAATGTGGTTGAATGTGGACAACGAATGAAAGAAGCCCTAATCTATATCCAAATTGCTTTCCAGGTGAGGGTTTGATCTGGGGAATGGAAATGGTCTTCTTACAAACCGTGGACTAAATGAGCGACCCTCAACATGTCACAAAATTACGTCATCACATATTTGCTGCAAAACATTTTTTTTTTTAAAGAAACGATCAGAAGACATATTATGATAGTAAATATTGTTTTCTTATCCTTTGTACTTTCTACTATCTAACCAGTGATCACAGACGTCTTCTTGCAAATCTCAAAACTCATTAAAACCCTCTGAACAGCGTTTGTAAGAAACAAAAATAAATTCCCTGTTGTGACAGAAAACTATATTTTGGATGAAGATAGAAATCAAGTCGGATAAAGGATAATGAAGTAAGTAAATTCACGATCCATTATTCTTTATTTGGAAACACCCAGCAATATCTGCTCTCCCCAAGTACTACTGTACTCATTTGTATTCCACAGATACCAATGAATTCCTCGTTTAGACTCCCCAGCCAAGCTGTAAATTAGTTAACAAATACAGAAGGCCACAAATCAAAGTGCAACGTGTATTATAATGTGTTCCTTGTGTTAATTTCCTTCCAACACAACAGAGAAAAACAAAAGATATGGACAGATATTATTGTAGTAGATGGACACGGCAATGAGCTTTCTACAACCATGATCTAAAAAGACAACCTTAGCACAAAACATGGCATTACATTGTTGGCTACCTACCTGGGATGTCAAACTCATTATCAAAGCCATTAAAATGGCTGATTGTCATTCTTATACTGTATAAATTAAAGGGGTATTCTCTTCTGGGCATTCGCATTCAGTTTCATTGATCTGCCGTACATATACATTTCTTCAATTAGATGTTATTACATTTTTTTACTTGTGTGAAGATAATTTCTCATTAAGGTAGTCATATGGTCCCTTAGAAACAAGACTGTGTTCTTGGATACGGCCACCTCTGCTGGAGTGATTGCTCAAAGAAACAAAAGGTTTTTGTATATGAAATATCTGGAAGTTACTGTATGTCTCACAGCCTCCCCGTAGTTATGAACACTGCAGCCAGGCAGGGCTCAATAGCGCATGTCTGGCCACTACTGCCAAAATGTGAGGTGGTCATATCCGAGGAAGCTATCTCATTTCAACATGGCTACATTTATGAGAAATTATCTTCATAAAGGAAGATTTTTTTTAATAACATCCAATTGAAGAAATGTTTACATATCGTAAATGAATTAAATTAAATGTGAATTTCCAGATGGGAATACCCCTTTAATACACTCCTTAACAGTTCAGTGAATTGTTTAGTAGTAACATTTAAACAGTAATACCAATAAAGGAAATCTACCATCAAAATCTACCATCAAAATCCATTTTGATAAACCAAAGACACCTACACCTAGATCCAGGTACAGTGACTGCGGTAATCTCCTTATAACTGTTATCCATGGTCTCCTTCCTACTAAAATTATTCTAATGAGCCTTACACTCTCCTGGGAGAGTTTGCAGAGCCCCTTAGTCCTGCAGATTCATAGGTCGTTACACTTAGCCCTTCCACTGTCTGTTGTAACTTCCTCTGCTGCAGTGAGATTACATCAGGCAGAGGGAGGGGTTAAGTGCTGCAGTGGGAGGGGGATAAAGTCTAACATCCTTTGAAGCTGCAGCATAAAGGAGCCCTAGGAGTCCTCCGGTCTCATTAGCCCAATTTTAGATGTTGATTTTACAATGGTGCATGGATCCATGAGTAGGTGTCCCTGGTTTATCATGCTTGACTTTGATTGTAGATTTCTAAGATAAGATCTTTGAGGGCAACAACAAAATTGAATATATTGTTCAATAACTTTAGACACCTTCATAGCCAATAAGTTCCCCAAAGGTGCCAAAAGTCACAGTCTCCGCATACAAGAGTACACAGTAATCCCTTTTAGTCAATAGTCACAGTGTCAACGAGTAGCCAATAGCGTCACTGCCCCCAGTAGCCAAAAGTTATAGTGCCTCCTTTTACCCAATAGTCATACTGTCCTACAGGAACAAACAGTCACAGTGCCCCACAGTAGCCAATAGTCACAGTGCCTGCCACATACAGTAGCCTATAGTTACAGAGCCTGCCCAACAGTAGCCTATAGTCACGGTACCTACCCAAAAAAGTCCATGGTCATGGTGCCTGCCCAATAGTAGCCAATAGCTAAATGCCCCACAATAGCCAATTTTTTCTATAGCCCCCTCCTTCTGCAGGCAGCATGTTATAGAGTAGAAGGTGCTGAGCTGATTATACATAGTGTCCTATATGTACATGGTGCTATGGAGCAAGGGGAGTTGAGCAAATTGTATATAGATTGTACCCACATCTCACAGAGTTTCTTATGAGAGTTTAAGGGAGACTAGCAAGCAAAAGTCTCAGCTCTTGTTGGTGCTCTCATAGAGCTGGATGGAGTCTGGCTAAAAATATGCATCCACCTTTGTATGAAAAGTTTGGTATAGCATTTTTTTAAATTATTTTATAAAATGCTACATTAATAGTAATCAGTGGTAGAGCTCAAGGGTTGCATTAGCAACAATAAAGTTGGATTAAAGAACAAGACTTTTTACTGGGATGATTTCAGGGTTACAATGATTCTATCCAATCAGCAGGACTGTAAGTACAATGGATATAACAAGTTATAGCAGATCATAGAGTATGATCATAGCTTAATCTTATTAATATATCTTTAGCTTTTTTTCAGGAGCTGCCCCTAGAAATTTGTTTTTTATGTTCTGTGCTCTTGAGCAATGGCAGTTAGGCATTACCTGAGCATCGTTGGTCAGAGGGTTACCATAAACCTTCAGTCAAGAATTGCCTCTGGGTCCTACAACACTCTCAGTCATTTGCGGAATAACTACTTTATTAAAGTAAGATAAAAATCACATATTGCAAGTTCTCTGGTGGAACAGCAGAATTCATATCAGCCTATGTTTGGAATGGACAGGACTCATTATTATTGTATGATTATAGCAATTACACAGTTGTCATTAGTTTGCAATAATATCAAGGGACAGTAAGCTGCTGAGACAGCAGACCCGAGGCAGTCATCTGCAGCCTATATCTAAGAAATCCAAGTTCCTATTTCTCCATCAGGAGATGGTTAAAAATAGCGTTTCAATAGTCCTGATGAAGATATGAATGTAAAACAACTTAAGAATATGCATTGATAGGTGAAATATGTCACGCAGCAGACTAACAATATGTTATCTGGACTTTTAAAGACATTTTTCTACAAATTTTCTAACAATTTCCACAGAATAGGAGATGAGAAGGTGCACCACTGTTTCATGGAATGTTAGTGCTGCTACATTATGTATAATGGTGGTAAAAGACAGATGTAACTGTATAACTGTAAAGTTAACTTACAAGAAGGCAACAAGTTTGGCAGTTACACTATTTTCAGATGAGGCAACTATTGTGGTAGTTTGAGGACATAGTTTAGGACCTAGCCACCGTGACTCCGGTTGTAAGGCCACTACCAAACCTGAACATCTAGTTATAACCACCTAACTGTCCCCTTATCCACTGTCAACCCCATTGGGATAAAGCGCCAAGTGGCGTCATGAACAGGATATTCACTTCTGTGCCTTATACTGGCTTTATTGAACTGTACTGCTAACCTAACCATGAACCTTATCCTGCTGCCTGGAAAGGCTTAAAGGGGTATTCCCATTTTAACAAGTAATTGATATTGGTTAAAAATTGAAAAGTTGTACAAATTTCTAATATACTTTTTGTATCAATTCCTAACAGTTTTCTATATCTCTGCTTGCTGTTATTCTATAGAAAGCTTCAGTGTTTATTTGTAGTGGATAGAAATCTGACCATGGTCGCACAAGTGCACGGCTCGTTATATCCCTTGTCATGTGATGTCACACAGGTGCACGGCTCGTTATAACCCACAGCTCTGATTACTCTCTGTGGTACTAACTAGCCGTGCACCTGTGTGACCATGGTCAGAGTTTTGTCCACTGGGAATAAACAATGAAGCTTTCTATAGCAGGACAGCAAGCATAGATCTAGAAAACTGTGAGGAATTGATACAGAAAGTATATTGGAAAATTGTATCATTTTTCATCATACAAACAATAACATTAATTTGCCAAAGTGGGAACACCCCTTTAAGGCCCCGGCACGACTGAGTTGTGTTTTATGGTGTGCCGTGCTGTGGGAGCACTGCTCTGGCATTATAAGAATTAATGGGGCATATTTACAAAGAATGTAGGAAACCTCACTAAAAGTGCTCTGCCTGTGTATAATGCCGATTCATTAACCCCTTAAGGACGCAGGATTTTTTCTCTCATTTCTTGCTCTCCACCTTCAAAAATCCATAACTTTTTCACTTTTCCGTGTACAGAGCTGTGTGAGGGCTTATTTTATGTGTAACAAATTTTACTTATTCATCACATTATTTATTATGCCATGCTGTGTACTGGGAAGCTGGAAAATATTCCAAATGTGGAAAAATTGAAAAAAAAAAAAACACGTCCGTGTCACGTTCTTGCGGGCGTTCTGTGTACGACTTTCATCGTGCGCTCCAAATAACACTTCAGCTTTATTATTTGGCTCAGTACAATTAATATAGGTTTTATTGTGTTTTAATACATTTTCAAAAATTAAACGAATATGTACAAAAAAGAAAAAAACATTTTTACCATCTTCTGATGCTAATAACTTTTTCATACTTTGGTGTACGAAGCTGTGTTAGGTGTCATTTTTTGCAAAATGAGACGACATTTTCATTGCTACCGATCGACCCCCCACCACCACCCCCCGATGCTGTTCGGGAGAGCGGCGATCCAAGATGGCGGCACACATTATTAGCGGTGGGGGTTTGCTACAATATGCCCTTGAGCCCTCTTCATACACCCCTCATGTACATGTATGCGCGGAGTGGAGCTTCAATTGCATCACCACAATTGTATCGCATGCGCCAGAAATGTGTCTCAACTCTTCTATAATACCTGTGCAATCCGTTTGTACTGAAAAGAACAGGCAAAGTCTGACAGAAAACTGGCCAAAAAGCCCTTCATAAAGGTGGGCCAATGTGCACACCTAGGCAGCTGAAGATTACCTTACCGCCAAATAAATGCTACTGGTTGGAAAAACCCTCTTTATATATTGGGCCAGCAGTGACCGAGCCCTGCTCCTGAAACTTGCAGGAAGGAGAAGGAAAAAAGCCAATGACTCATCAGTCATCATGGCGTTTCCCAGATCATTACCCTCTGAGGAGGAACCAGAGTTTCTGGAAGCCCTAGAGACTGTTACAGTAATAGCTGCGCAATCCCTTCGAGAGATCTGTTGCTGCAAACAGACTTTGTAGAGGTATGACCCTAGTCTCTGTCCCCAACTAGTCAAACTGGAGAGCCTGTGGACACTCAGCAGGCCGCTAACATGCCCACTGCACCCCTAGCTGCACCCATAGAGCCCATGTGTATAGCTGCTGTACCACCACTTGCTCCAGCAGCCTTGTCTCCACGTGATCGAGGTGCAACCCACAGGAGAGCATTGCTGAGCAGCAATGTTGGGAGAAGGAGGCCCAACTCTACATACTGGGCCGTTCAAATGAAGGTGTCTGGGTGCAGCGAGATCATACTAGTGGACAGGTACGCTACTTTGACCAGGGTATAGCTTTGCCAGTGAGGACTACATTGGCCGGGATGTTTTAATTCCCCACCGTTTCATCATGCGGCCTACCTGTCGGAGCGCCTCCACAACCTAAAGGTTGGAGAGTGGATTAAGTTTAGCCTCCAGGAGGGTCCCTGGGGATACTGGGCTGCTAGGGTGAGTCGAATCCACCATCTGGAGTGGCCTGATTATGACCCTGACTTGGATTAACAATTCATACTGAGCCCCCAGAGAATGCAGCCCAAAGCCATATTTATATGACCACTTCTGCACAACTTGATAGCATAGAGCCAGGGGCATAAATGAGCAGTCTAAGGAGCCATAGGGGCCTGTAAGAAAAGAGACCAATCTCAAGCACACTACATTATGGTTGGGGGTCTAGGCACAAATTCTAAATTTGGTCCCAGTAGCCACAAGCTCCATAGAAAATCCCACGCCGTGCCGCTATTGCCGTATTGGGAGTAAACTGAAAAGTTTTTATTCTAGTAACTGACTGCTTTTAAGTCCTCTTCCTGTTACCATGGTTTCAGGAGGATTTCATGTGATATACTGTATATATATATATATATATATATATATATATATATATATATATATATATGTGTGTGTATGTATGGGAAAAACAAAAATGAGAAAAGAGGAAAAGAGTATGATTAGTTTGTCAGAAGGCGAGAGGTTTTATAGTATGTGTTGTTTGCAGTGCGGTCCCATGCTGATCAACCGGGAGCGCGAGATGATTAACACCTGACAACGCAAAGTAGCTCCAAGCCAAATCAGAAATACAATATAGTAACTTAGAAACACAGTCACAGTATTTAACATTAAAGGGGTTTCCAGGGGGGGGCTTAAAAAGGCAATTGCTATTTTCTGGTCAGTTAGTATCCTGAGGGTATGACAGAATGCATTGACATTTCACTATGTTCTCAATATCAGCTCTGGAAGAAGACGCTATGGGAAGTGGGTAACACAAAACTAATTTATACTTTTGCACAGGTCAGGGACCTATAGGGGCTCATTTACAAAGTGCTCCGCGACCGCACTTTCGTCGGGTTGCCCGAATTTTTCCGTTTCGCGACGAATTTCGCCAGGATTTTGGCGCATGCGATCGTATTTCGGCACAATCGCGCCGGCTTTCACGCGACAGGAATCGGGGGGCGTGGCCGTCGGAAAACCCGACGGATTCGGAAAAAACGCAGGATTTAAAAAACTAATTGTGTCGCAAAATCAATCACTCACATGCACCGGGAATAGATTGGTGAACTCCGGCGGACCTCGGCGCAGCAGCGACACCTGGTGGACATCGGGCACACGCCATAGTGAATTGCTGGAAGACCTGAATCCTCGTCGGAGAATGCGCCGCTGGATTACAACAGGACCGGGTAAGTAAATGTGCCCCATAGTGTTTGCCTATGTGACCTAAACCTTTGGAGTGATTTTTAAAACCATAGGCTCCCGGCTGGTTTTTAAACTTGACCCCTCATATACATATATACCTGTTCTGGACGAGCATAGCTATTAACTGTGCTGAGTTCAAGAACAGTTAGGCCCTCATATTTACTCTGCATTTAGTCTCCTGCGCGCCTATTTCCACACTGGATTTGTCACACTAAGCACTAATTTTAAGTAGCGGGCTCCTTTTTCAAACTCATCAAATTTTTAAAGGGGTTGCCTGAGAATAGACAAAAAACTTTTATACATCTCCTGCAGTGCTTATCTCCTCTCCTCCCCACACAATGACCTCTACATAGATAACACTGACATATAATTACATCATTACTGACAATAGATGATGTCACAGCTTATCTCCTCCCCCTCCCTGTACAATGTCCTCTATATAGATAACACTGACCCATCATTACATCACTACTGACTATAGATGATGTCACATCTTATCTCCTCCCCCTCCCTGTACAATGACCTCTATATAGATAACACTGACCCATCATTACATCACTACTGACTATAGATGATGTCACAGCTTATCTCCTCCCCCTCCCTGTACAATGACCTCTATATAGATAACACTGACCCATCATTACATCACTACTGACAATAGATGATGTCACAGCTTATCTCCTCCCCCTCCCTGTACAATGACCTCTATATAGATAACACTGACCCATCATTACATCACTACTGACAATAGATGATGTCACAGCTTATCTCCTCCCCCTCCAGTACAATGACCTCTATATAGATAACACTGACCCATCATTACATCACTACTGACAATAGATGATGTCGCAGTTTATCTCCTCCCCCTCCTTGTACAAAGACCTCTATATAGATAACACTGACCCATCATTACATCACTACTGACTATAGATGATGTCACAGCTTATCTCCTCCCCCTCCCTGTACAATGACCACTATATAGATAACACTGACCCATCATTACATCACTACTGACTATAGATGATGGCACATCATTATTAGCTCCCTTCTCCCTGCAAAATGACCTTTATGTAGATTACTTCACTGGCCCATTATAAGATCTGTATATCAAAATACTACAGCTCTACTTCACAGAAGCAAGTCATTAGAACAAAAAAGAAAAGAATCCTTTAGATTTCAGCTCTGAAGGCAACATTTTTAATTAAAGACTAAGACAATGGTTGTAATTCATGATCAGAAAAAGGCAAGTAATGCAATGCATTGGCAAAGTTATGTTTATAGTTTTTCTATAATTATAGTATTTTCTATAGTCCACACAAAATGAATGTAGATTTAACAGTATCATTACAAGACAGACATAAGAGAGGCTACTGAGCACCTCCCCTGGGTTAATGTGATGAGATATCCATGGTCAGAATAATACAGAGTTGTATATTGGTGATATTACTGTACAGTTATAATGTAATACTGATTTTCTACTAGTATCTGATATATAAGGATGATCGCTGTAAATGAAAACTGTTTCTATAGCAACTTATACTGTATAAAGCTTTTGGGCTTATGGCTTGATTTGTCATTGAATTGGGTCTGTATTTATTGTCTTATGGGACATTTAATCACCTGTTGCCACATGATGACACTTTTGTATGATACAGTGTACCCAATTATAACTAGAGATGCAGCACTGGTTACCATGACTTAAAGAGGACCTGTCACTCCGATTTGGGATTCTAAACCAACTTCAAGTCCATATGGACCTGTGGTTTAGGGTCAAAAATCAGCCAGTATCAGGACTCTACCTGGCCCCCATGTAAAAACAAAAACATTTATACTTCCCTAGGAACATTGGACTCACATCTGCAGCTGTGTCTTCTCGCCATGCTCTACTACTCCGGCTTCACTTTCAGCACAGCATCGGCACATGGTGCTCAGGAGGGAAGGTAAGTATAAATTTTTTTTTTCATTGTACCCAAGTAGAAACCTCATAGAGGGTAATTTGGGGCACTAAACCACCGGTCCATATGGACCTATGGATAGTTTATTGCTCTTAAATAGTCTTGACAGGTTCTCTTTATATCAGAAACACAGAAAATGGCTATTTCACTTACACTACAGATTAATTTATCACATCTGGTTAATGGGTTAAGCCAGTCATGTTATTCAGAGCTACATTTGTACAATGAAATTTGACCCCGACCTGGGTTAAAATTATTCTAAATTTACAAAATATTAACCACATTGTAAAAAGTCTTGTGGGATTGTTACTTGACACATTACACGCATTATAGTTGCTATATAACTCCAACTGTGTTTGATGTAAGCAATGTTATGTGCATAAATCAGTAGTGCATGTAAATATATAGAAAGTACCTTATATACTCGAGTATAAGCCTAGTTTTTCAGCACAAAAAATGTGCTGAAAAACCCAAACTCGGCTTATACTCGAGTCAAAAAAAATAAATAAATCAAAACTCGCCTTTCTGGCGGCACCCGTAGATCTTCTGTGCGATCCATCCGGTATTGTTGTGCTGCACGACGGGGAAGGGGGGGGGCTATATACACTGGGGCAGGGGCTGGCAAGCTATATACACTGGGGCAGGGGCTGGCAAGCTATATACACTGGGGCAGGGGCTGGCAAGCTATATACACTGGGGCAGGGGCTGGCAAGCTATATACACTGGGGCAGGGGCTGGCAAGCTATATACACTGGGGCAGGGGCTGGCAAGCTATATACACTGGGGCAGGGTCTGGCAAGCTATATACACTGGGGCAGGGTCTGGCAAGCTATATACACTGGGGCAGGGTCTGGCAGGCTATATACACTGGGGCAGGGTCTGGCAGACTATATACACTGGGGCAGGGTCTGGCAGACTATATACACTGGGGCAGGGGATGGCAGGCTATATACGCTGGGGCAGGGGCTGGCTGGCTATATACACTGGGGCAGGGGCTGGCTGGCTATATACACTGGGGCAGGGGCTGGCTGGCTACATACTGGAGAGGCTGTGACCAATGCATTTCCCACCCTCGGCTTATACTGGAGTCAATAGGTTTTCCCAGTTTTTTGTGGTAAAATTAGGGGCCTCGGCTTATACTCGGGTCGGCTTATACTCGAGTATATACGGTAAGTGTTGTATAAAAATAGAGGAAAGTTACATTACATTGCTGTCTGTAGAGCAAAAATGGATTTTGGAATGGAAGTTCTATATTTTTCGTCATAGTATTTTAAAGGACATCTATCAACATGATCAAGAATTGTAAACCAAGCACACTGACATACTGGTGTGCGCCCCTCTGGCCTGGTTATTACAAAAAAAGTTTTTAGAATTATGCAAATGAGACTAAGGGGTTCCAGGCTCCATAGGTGTTAATGGAGCCCAGAGCTCCTCAGGCTCATTTACATAATTTTTAAAGCCTTTTTTTCTTAAAAGCAAGGGTATAGGAAGCTGAAAGAAGAGCGGATCTTGCAATTGGGGCACACATTAGTGTGCTTGGTTTACAATCCTTGATCCTGGTGGCAGATGTCCTTTGAGCTATATATTTTGTATAGTGATGGGAGGCTCAAAATAGATTAAAAAAATACACATATACCATATGTTTTTCATGTTTGCACGCATGACACAGCCATTGGACGAATTAGTAAAATGAGTATGAATCTCTAGGTCACGTTCAAGGAAACCTACCACCACGGATCTACCTATTAAGGTAGATCCGGTGGTAGGTGGATCTAATGTATGTAGGTATACTTTATCTTTTTTAATCTTTAATTGTGGTAATATGCTAATTTAGCAAACAGGCTACTGGGACGTGGGGTAGCCAGAGCTGAGGCGACACAGCGCGGCTACTCCACGCCCCTCCTTGATCCAACTACCCAGATATCTACCATCGTCCACGAAGCCGGCGTTCTGTGCATGTGCAGAACACAGGCCGCTGGCTGCGTGGTCTCGGGTCCAAAGGCGGAGCTACTGCACATACGCAGAACGCTGGTTTTTCGCACAAGGGCGCAAAGCTCCTTGTAGCTGTGCGCTGAAGATATCTGGGTAGGAGGATCAAGGAGGCCACTGTGGCGTGGAGTAGCCGTGCCGTGTAGCCTCGGCTACTGCGCCTCTTGGTGGTAGGTTCCTGGTGGTAGGTTTCCTTTAATGAGAGTGGTCAGTGAAAAAATCCAAGGTACTTTATTCAGTACAGAGTGCTAAGGTTATTGTGTGATATCCTAGACTCTTATCAAATAAATAGAAAAAAGGTAGGGTTATACCCACACATGCCACCAATACCATTGTTTTTATTTCCAATCTGCACCTTTTGTGCCAAAGCTTCACTTGAATATATATATATATATATATATATATATATATATATATATATATATATATATACATATATATACAAATAAGGCTGAAGTGCTTTGAGGAGAGACCTTAGGGTTACAGCTCCAGAGCAATAACAAAGCACCTGCTACACTTCAAAAACCCAACGCCTTCTATCTTCTTTCCCCCTTCAGCTAAGCCACTCCTAAGTTCAGCGAGATGTGGAGCCAGAGCCCTGTGGCGGTCTGCAGAGGATCCTAAAAGCACTTCAGCTTTATTTGCATATTCCTAGACAGGGCGGCATGGTGCCTGAGTGTGTGGCACTTCTGCCTTGCAGTACTGGGGTCCTGGATTTGAATCCCACCCAGGTCAACATCTGTAAAGAGTTTGTATGTTCTCTCTATGTTTGCGTGGGTTTCCTCCGGGTACTCTGGTTTCCTCCCACACTCCAAAACACTACTGGTAAGTTGATTAGATTGTGAGCTCCATTGGGGACAGGGACCGATTTGCAAAGATCTGTGCAGCTGCGTAATCTGTGTGCGCTATTTAAATAAAGAATAATTATTATTAAACTGAATTTGTGGCATGAAAGGAGCAGCATGTGCAGCCATAGCCCTACATAACAAGACTTATATGGAGTAGGTACATTGTGGTGTAAGGTTTCCTTTAAGTGACAGAACATGAAACAGGATGGATAAGCAGCAATAAGAAGATATATCGGAGATAAAAGTACATAATACAACTGTAATTTTACACCAGGAAGAGTCCAGCCATTCAGAAAGTATAGAAAAAAATATGCATGTCTAAAATCCAGAAGAAAAAGGAAAATTACCATAAATATGCAGGATAGACATTACACCTCTGTCAGGATTCTTATTAGCAAAAGTCTCCAAATAGTTCTCACGTTCCCAGAATAACCCTGAATCTTAATAGTCACAAAGACATTGTCCGTCCAGATTTCACACTTCCAGGGATATTTTAAGTACAATATCTTTAATCCTCATTAGACTGGGGTAATTACAAAAACATCATATTTTATGCCTTCTCCCCCAGCAATTACATATCTAATAATCCAAGCTGTCACCTCTCAGCAGAGTAACCAACCATTTTCTATGTGTAGAGTCAGTGTCAGGCAGAAGACTCCTCTCCGCAATGTTCTTTTTATTTTTATTTTTTAATCTGGGTTCCTCTGGCAGAACTGGCATTGGCATATTTTTAATAAAACAAAATAAATCACTTTCTTCCATCCAGTTTTAATCTCCTGTATGCAGTTATTGCATATGTTTCCAGCTGCTGAACAAGAGGACATGATTATCTTTCCCAAATCACAGGCAGAGAAGATGCATATAGTACAATGATATATATCTGGGAATTACCAATCAAAGGTAATAGAATAGGCTGTCACAGTGATGGAGAAGCCTGAAATGTAATTCTAATACTCCTATATACCGGGCAGACAACTGACTACGTTTCCTATGCTGCTCCATAGACTATTAGTATAATATTAGTATATTATTATGAAAGCTGTGTGAGATGATATTTGAGGTGTCCACATTTTATGTGCAAAGCCACTTTTGGAAATTATACCACTAAATAGCCCCAATGCTAGCGCTCATTGGGATCTCTTTGAAATGATTGGACCTGTAATCTTCTGTATTAACCACTTTGAGTCACCTAGAGGCTCCAGCTGTAGCAACTTTATATGTTACAACAAGGTCCATAAACTGACTTCAATAACAACAACAGTATCCATATAAATGGCTATACACAATAATCAGGAAAATTATTACCTATAATAACAGACCTGTCACACTCTTGTTTTAGTAAATACTTGTATTCTCCATAATATAAACATTCTGGATAATCTTATTTTATAACTCTGAGTTGCAGAGGTGCAGCAGCCATGAGGCAAGTTGAGCCTCTTGCCTCAGGCTGCACCACCCTCAGCAAGGTGGGGGCAGCATCAGTGCAGCCACCTGCAATAAAACAGAGTGTGGGAGTCCATAGAGACATGTATGAAAGGTAGGTACCCACTGTGCATGTGATAATCTTATTGGCCAATCCCTATATTCAGTAAAACACCATGGAGCGGACGAGGCAACAGAAGCGTCACACACAAAATCCAGGGCTGTATATGAAAGCAAACATGAGTGGAGAATCCAAATCCACAGTTGTACAATAATAACATAAAGACACAATTCTTATCACAAAGCAAAATGAAACACTACATTCTTTTTCCAAATGAAGAATGCAAGACGAGACACAGTGCCAACCACAACGCCAGCCAGTGCTGTGCCATAATACGTGCCAGCCAAAGTAGATACGCACCTATTCATTTATTGGGAGGAAGCTCTATGATCATTTCTGATTAGGAGCTTCCACATAACTTTATTCTCTGTTGCCAAGTGGCAGTGTAGAGGACTACTCCCTGGCACAGCAACTCTAATGCCTTCTGCCAGGTCTCTCCTACAGGGTGCAGAGCACTCAGGTGGTATTATACAGAGAGTTTAGTCCTGGTGACCATGCAGATCCATAGCTCCAAAGTTATAAATAGATCTATACAAATACATATAGACAAGACCTGTCTGTATATTATATATTACAGTTCATGTTATATACATTATAGTAAACCAGAAGTCATATACTGAGAAATAGAGTGAAAACACACATGGTCATATCTAATAATCTGATGATCGTGTACAGAATGCATGGTTATAACACAGCCCATGAATATATACATGTATATACATATATTACTAATATATATTACTATATATACATATATATACTAATATATATCCAGTATACTATTTTAATAGCAACACATTATTCATATAGAGTACACTTTGACTAACTATAGAGCACCATCATAGCAATATAACATTATATATATATATATATATATATATATATATATATATATATATATGGGATCATTCACCACAACCACTATAGTCCTCTCCTACTTCTGGAGACATCTGGGTGCCATCGTACACTGTGGTTTCCTCCTGCAGCAGGTGTCCCTGGGCAATGTGGTGCCAACCTATAGTGTAGTGCAGTACAGTTTGTACTAGTCATATAGTGGAGGGGGGATATATGTACAGGGTAAAAGTTGAGCACCAGTGTCTGAGGCTTGGGCTATGAGTGTGCCCTGTGGATGTGCTGGACAGGGCTGAGCTTACCTGCTGTCAGATGCCAGGGGTAGCAGTGCAGCACATGAGGGTGGCAGAGGGGTGACTGGCACCGGGTTACATTGCAGTGGTGAGTGGCTCTGAGCTGGAGTCTCTGCAGCCCTCCGCCTCCGCTTCCACCTCCGCCTCTGCAAGTCTGAGCACAGGAACCTGCTGCTGCAGCAACTCACTAGTGGGGAAATCTCTGCTTCCTCCTCCTCCTGGGGATGCAACAGGGATCTGGGGGCGGCACAGGGGGAGACTCTCGCCCCCAGACTTCAGGCTGGAATGACACTGGCCTGGAGCAAGAAGTCTGCTGCATGCAGGGAGTGGGGTGCGAGCTGCCCCCCTCCATGCATCATACACAGAGACCATTTATTTTAGAGAGATCTAGTCTAGTCATGGCATTGAGAAACTTGATGATAATGTGTAGATCTTCTATATGCTGCCCTCTCTGTGTATTCTATGACACAAAATGTATATTATAGAATGGATGTTATGTGACACAAAAATAAAGGACAATTGTCACATTGTTTCCAGACCTCCCTCCACCACTTACCAGCCATCCCTGTACTGATCCCTCTCAGTAGTAACAGTCTCTCAGGCTTCTCTGGGTATAGTTTTCTAGAAATCACATAAAGCGATGGCCAAGCTTTGTGTAAGCCAGGAATCCCCTCAGTCACTTACATACACTGAGGCGACCTGTGTATTCACGAGGAGCTGCCTATCCTCTGCTATGCAATGCTGATTGACAGCTTTCTCCCTGTGCACAATAATGAGGAATGCTGTCAATCAGCAGTGGGAGGAGCTCTGGATGACACGCAGTACCACAAGTTCCAAACTTCAAAAGATAAACTGTGATTTTATGTTTTAGAGAGGACACAGCGCTAAAATCAGTATCCCAATATTTTATTTTGGCAGCTAGCTTAGTAAAACATTTCTTTTAAAGGGAACCTACCACCTACTCCACGCCCCAGTAGCCACGTTACTCCTCCTACCCTGTTGTGTGCGGCGCGCAGCTCCTCGTAGCTGCGCGTCCTCGTCCGTCATGATGAGGCCCGCGGCTGCGCATGCGCAGTAGCCGGCTTGCGCAGGAGCACGCAACAGGGTAGGAGGAGTAATGTGGCTACTGGGGCGTGGAGTAGCCGTGCTGTGTAGCCTCGTGCCCGGCTACTCCACGCCCCAGTAGCCGCATAACTAAATTTACATATTAGTTCAATAAAGTTTACCAAAAGTTAGCAGGGACGTGAGGATTAGCTCTAAAAAGAGCTATCCTCACATCCCTTACATCCACCTACCACCCGATCTACCTTTATAGGTAGAATCGTGGTGGTAGGTTCCCTTTAAAGGGTTAAAGGGGGTTGTCCGGGGTTAAGTTTTATTAAATAGGGAGCAAAGGGGGTATAAATATAATAAATGTGCTACACACACCTTACTCTCCAGGGCTCGGTTGCAGTGCAGGCTCAGCTTGAGCCCATTATTTTCTAATGAGCCTGAAGGGCTCTGGTTGGTAAAGTGATGTTATTTTGAGGTGACTATTTCCTATTGTGGAAAAAGTATTAATTCTTTTGTGTGTGGGGGAAGGGGGTGGAGTAGATTTCTAACATTTTTTTTGGTGTTCACTCTATGGGCTAAGTAACATCTTGAGGCATATGTATCAGGGCTCTGTGCCACGTCAGTGGAGTAGAAGCCCTGAAATAATCGCAAATGCCAGCTTATTGCTAGCACTTGCGATTATTTAGCCCACCCCGCCACCTTCACAACAGTGGAGCGTGAAGGGAGGGAGTGGCCGGGTGGAAGTGGGCCGGCGCAGGGCGTTACTGTCCTCAAGCCTGCTCCCTTGCTGCAGCCGGCAACTATTCACGTGTGATAGGTCGCCGGCTGTGGTTATTTCTACGCCAGAACCTGAGGAGCACAGTGTATATCTAATAAAGTGAGGAGTGTATTTAATATAGGGGGCACAGTATATAGCTAATACAGGGGGCACAGTATCTATCTATATTTATTACAGAGTGCATGGTATGAATTAAAAGGGGGGACTGCATGTATTCATTCATTATGGGGGTACTGTACATATGTAAAATCATTTTGGATACTATATATGTATATAGGGATCGTGAATTGCTGTGTTTCTGTATGAACCTTGGTTCTAGTACTGTATTTATGTATTGAACTGCATGCTGGTGCTATATTTATGTAATAAGCTTTGTTCTGGTGAAGTATATATGTAAATCACTATTATAATAATGACATAATGACAATCATGTCACTATTAGACACAATTTTATAATTTGAAAAACACTGTTCATTGTAATTAAAGGAAACCTACCATTTGATTTGATGCATTATGAAGCAAACATACCTTGAGATTGTTGTAGCTACACTGCTGCAGGATCATATCTCGCACTTCTGTGGCTGTTGCAGCGCTACTCCTAGCACATTAGTTATTCGCTCCTGCACAGGATTATGTAATTCCTGGGTTACGCCTGAAGGCAGAATAATCAATTGCTGCACCATCCACCAGGTGCTGTGCATGTGAGATCTAGCCTAGGTTGATTAGTCATGTCTTGACTAAGCTCCATTTGTAATGTGTTTATGTACAGCAGCCAGCCTCATCCAGCTTTCCCAAGGTCCCAATGTATAATTGTTTTTTCAGCAAAAGCACTCAACTCAGGGATTAACCCAGATATGATCCTGCACCAGTGTAGCTACAGCAGTCTCAAGGTATGTTTGGTTCATAATGCATCAAATCAAATGGTAGGTTTCCTTTAAATGTATACATTAGTATATTTCAGGGGAACAATGCCTAAGCTAACTTAGTGGGATAATGCAGCATGCACTATAATGCATACATAAATGTGTCTCAACAACAAATTACATGCCTCATTGTATGGGGTATTGTATGTCATTTTATTATAGTTGTAAAAATTCTATATTTCATAGGCCTATGTAAAGAATTTTGCATTGCTGTGTTGTTTCGCGGCCACAATAGTATGTGCAGTTTGCCTCTTTGATTATCGTATACTGGCGCATGGTCTTCATCAATCTGGCACCCCCTGCACTGTACAGGAAGTGTTAACCAAGGTCTTGGACCTTTAACATACAGCAACACAATTCGGTACAGAATTTCGGGGTGACACGGACACAGTGCAGCCGCGACACAATATTGGCGCAGAAACGTTAATATATCTGGGCCTATGTCAGATCCACATGCACGTGTCAGGGAGGTCAGATCCACATACACGTGTCAGGGAGGTCAAATCCACATACACGTGTCAGGGAGGTCAGATCCACATACACGTGTCAGGGAGGTCAGATCCACATACACGTGTCAGGGAGGTCAGATCCACATGCACGTGACAGGGAGGTCAGATCCACATGCACGTGTCAGGGAGGTCAGATCCACATGCACGTGTCAGGGAGGTCAGATCCACATGCACGTGTCAGGGAGGTCAGATCCACATGCACGTGTCAGGGAGGTCAGATCCACATACACGTGTCAGGGAGGTCAGATCCACATACACGTGTCAGGGACGTCAGATCCACATGCACGTGTCAGGGAGGTCAGATCCACATGCACGTGTCAGGGAGGTCAGATCCACATACACGTGTCAGGGAGGTCAGATCCACATACACGTGTCAGCGAGGTCAGATCCACATACACGTGTCAGGGAGGTCAGATCCACATGCACGTGTCAGGGAGGTCAGATCCACATACACGTGTCAGGGAGGTCAGATCCACATACACGTGTCAGGGAGGTCAGATCCACATACACGTGTCAGGGAGGTCAGATCCACATGCACGTGTCAGGGAGGTCAGATCCACATACACGTGTCAGGGAGGTCAGATCCACATACACGTGTCAGGGAGGTCAGATCCACATGCACGTGACAGGGAGGTCAGATCCACATGCACGTGTCAGGGAGGTCAGATCCACATGCACGTGACAGGGAGGTCAGATCCACATACACGTGTCAGGGATGTCAGATCCACATGCACGTGTCAGGGAGGTCAGATCCACATACACGTGTCAGGGAGGTCAGATCCACATACACGTGTCAGGGAGGTCAGATCCACATACACGTGTCAGGGAGGTCAGATCCACATGCACGTGTCAGGGAGGTCAGATCCACATGCACGTGACAGGGAGGTCAGTTCCACATGCACGTATCAGGGAGGTCAGATCCACATACACGTGTCAGGGAGGTCAGATCCACATGCACGTGACAGGGAGGTCAGATCCACATACACGTGTCAGGGAGGTCAGATCCACATACACGTGTCAGGGAGGTCAGATCCACATACACGTGTCAGGGAGGTCAGATCCACATACACGTGTCAGGGACCTCTCTCAGTTATTACATGCTTATTGTGCTTTTAGTATTGCACACTTTTTAGGTGCCCTTAAATAGAGCTTTAATATAATAGTAATATCAAACACATTTGATTAAAATGGGATAACTATCCATTACATCCTTATGATTCAAAAGTGTTTTATTTCTGGGTACCAAAAACTTTGCTGTTGTCATTATGAGGGATGTATTGGTTGTACTGCAGAAATAAGCCTAGCTCCATCTCTAGCCAGCTAAACAGCCATCTAATTACATCCTGATAAATGCTACTTAGCTCAACCGAACACGATAGGAGAGAGAGATAGATCCTAGCAATTAGTTTTCAGTAATCAATGGCCTCCCTAATCATCAAGCCAGGGCGGAAAGGAAGAGGCGATCGTGTTTACTTCAGCAAAAAGACACACTGGAAGAGATGGAAGGGTTAAATATCCTATAAGAAAAGGCAACCTCTGAATAGAAGCCAAATCATTGCAATCTGTTTGTAGATTTGGACTACATTTTTCTGATTCTGAGCCCCCAATCCTTTGCTAAGACATATTTTTTTGGTATTATGCATTACTGTTTCGTTATTAACTGTTACATAGTAGGTAGGCGCGCATAGACTGCACCATGGGTGGGACACTCTGCTGCATTTTAACGCCTGAATTGCTGTGGGTCAATAGTTGCCGTGGCATCTAAGGTATTTGTCAGGGAATCTATCATCCCAAATCAGCTCTTCCACAATGAAATCCATAGAATCTGTAGCAATAAGCTGTTCCTAGTGCCAATATTAGAGGGGTTTAGAAGGGCTGATGGGTGGTGTTGGTATTTTCCAGACTATAAGGCACACCGGATTATAAGGCGCACCATCAATAAATGCCTGCTAAAATGTCTAGGTTCATATATAAGGCACACCGGATTATAAGGCGCACCTGATTATAAGGATGAATGACCAGCAGGTGGCAGACCTGTGCACAGTTCAAGGCAGCTGTTGTCTGTAAGTGCGGTTCATATATAAGGCGCACTGGACTATAAGGCGCACCTTTGATTTCTGAGAAAATCAAAAGGATTTCTTGTGCGCCTTATAGTCCGAAAAATACGGTAATGACTTATTTTATAGACAGGTCATTAGCAGTATAAGGGAGCTAGAGCTGGAGGCTACTACACATAGAACAATTGTCACGGGTGCTCCCGCGATCCCTGTCTCGGATCGCGGGCGCACCCGTGGCTCTCCGCGTACCTCCGGTGCCCAGCACCACTTACCTCCCCTGGCTCCAGCGGCGATCGTCCCCGTCTCCTATGGTGCGCGGTTCCTCGGTCCCTATGAGGTAATCAAGCGCATCAATCAAGTGGCCTACAAGCTCCGCCTTCCACCATTTATGCGCATCCCGAACTCCTTCCATGTCTCCCTCCTGAAGCCAGTCATCTTGAACCGCTTCTCCCAGAAATCCCCTCCTCCTGAGGCGGATTCCTGAGATGTATATGAAGTTAAGGAGGTTCTGGACATGAAGATCGTAAGGGGTAAGCGGTTCTTTCTTGTAGACTGGAAGGGGTTCGGGCCTGAGAAGAGATCTTGGGAGTCCGAAGAGAACATTTTGGATCGGACTCTCCTCCAGAGACTTCTTGGGACCAAGAAGAAGAGGGGAGGCCGAAGGGTGCTCCCGCGATCCTTGTCTCGGATTGCGGGCGCACCTGTGGCTCTCCGCGTACCTCCGGTGCCCGGCACCACTTACCTCCCCTGGCTCTTCCTGTTACCCTTGCCGGATCTTCAAACTTCCTGAAGAGAAAGCTCTCCTGTGATTCCTGCGTTCCTGTGATTCCTCAGTTCCTGTGATTCCTGTGTGCCAGTCGGTTCCTGTATGGCAGTCCGTTCCTGCGTTCCTGTGTGCCAGTCCGTTCCTGTGGTCCTGTGTTTCTGTGTGCCAGTCCGTTCCTGTGGTCCTGCGTTCCTGTGTGCCAGCTCCTGCGATTCCTGACGTAAGTCCTAGTGTGCCTTCCACTGCTATTCTCCTGACGTTCCTCCGGGTACAGACTGTCACCTTGGCAGCCACCGCGGGCTAGTTGTACCTGTGGAACGACCTGGTGGTACCCCGCCGCAGCAAGACCATCCTGCTTTGCGGCAGGCTCTGGTGAAGTCGAGGTGCAACTTAGACTCCCCCTAATGGTGACTATAGGCAGCCAGAATGCTAGATTTCTGCAGTATCATAAAAAAAAATTGGAAATAACAGAACACTTGTCTCAATGGGGGGAAGTAACCACTGTTTCTACGCCAGTTTTCTGGCGTATGAGCAATGAAATAATCACAAATTCTTGCGTACTATAACACTATGGGGCACATTTAATTACCCATCCATGTGCGTTTCCCGAGGTGAGTTCCCTGACGAGAATACACAGCTGCATTCAGATACAGAGATTGTGCGCCCGATTCCTTGCATGTGTCGGTCCCCCGCTCAGGTGCGACGGAGTTCACCATCTTCTTCCCGGTGCATGTAAGTGCATTGTATTCGACACAATTTTGAAGTTAAATCTCGCGGTTTGTCCAAATCCGTTGGATCGTCAACGCCCCCTCAACTCCTCCCCCCCCCCCCCACGATTTGTGTCGTATGAAATGTGATCGCTTCTAAATCCCTGTCCCGGTGGTGCGATCCCCAAAAAGTCAGAAAGCCGACTGAAATGCGGCTGCGGGACCGTAAATAAGCCCCTATAAGTGTATTGTAAAGTACATCTACTACCAGGATGAAGGATTGTAGACCAAGCACACTGATATACTGGTATGTGCCCCCTCTGGCAGGATCTTCTCTTCTTTTAGCTACTTATTATGCAAATTAACCTGAGGGGCTCCAAGTTGAATTAACACCTATAGAGCCTGGAGCCCCTGAGTCTTAATTGCAGAATTTGCAAAGTCTTTTTTTGCAAAAACAAGGGAATAAGAAGCTAAAAGAAAAACAGATCCTGTCAGAGGGGGCACAGCAGTATGTCAGTGTGGTAGATTTCCTTTAACAGACACAATATACTAATAATGGCATAGTAATGTTGATGAGAAATTATTGCCTCATTTGTCTCCATTATTTTCCCAGCCTCTGCTGTTCTTTTATCATGCTACAATAGTCAAAGAAAGAATACAGGAGACAAACGGGGACTTTGGAGATAGAACACAAAAGGCCTGAAACGGCATATCTGGAACCAAATTGAAAATCTTTCTGAATCTGTATACAATGATTAAGAACTTGCTAATACTTTGGTTTACTGAATCATTAGTGGTAGCTCTTTAGTACTTTAGGTTTTGTACTTCCTATTGTCAGCATATAATATTCCATGCACTCAGGGTTGGCTCCAGGTTTCAGTTGGCCCCTGGGCGACAGAGCTGTAATAGGCCCCTTTGCAGGGAACTCACATGGCAGCATTAAAAATTCAAAAACTAAAACAGTCCCCTGTTCCCTAAAATATTCCATAGTTTATTATACCAAACAGCCCCCTCATGGTTATTTTATATAAAGCCCCCCTCACACCATATGGATTTCTTATGTACAGCCTTATGTGGGCCCCCCCAGCAGCACTGGGCCCCGGCACTTGCCCAGGTATGCCCAGGGCTAGTGCCAGCCCTGCATGCACTGTAGGAAAGCTGGAAAAAAATTCCAAATGCAGGTTAACTGCCAAAAAAATATAGTTGTACCATTTTCTTGGGGGTTTCGTATTTATGGCTTTCACTGTGCGCTCCAAATGACACCTCTCCTTATTTTTTGGATCAGTATAATCACAAAGATACCAAATTTATAGACTAGTTAGATTTTATGTTTTGGTAGCGCTTTAAAAAAATTAACAGAAAAAAAAACCTGTATCACCAGTCTGCGAGCCCTCTCCATACCCCTTAATGACGCCATGATATACTATTCTATTTTAAGTTGTTAGGGAGGTAGTGTTCTGTTCTACGGGCTCTTTCACATTGATGTTGGTGCTCAGCTTCAGTTGCGCATCCATTGCTTTTTGTTTCCATTTTGCTTTCGTTTTGTCTCCCTGTCAGCAAAAGAAAAAAATGAAGGTTTAACATTGCAACAGTTTTTTCAGTCTCATCAGTGAAAAAATAAGACATTTTCATAATTTTTTCCACGGACGACGGATCAGTGAAAATACAAGCTAATGTGAAAAAAAACCTATGGGAATCAATGGCTTTGTCAGGCATCCTTGGAAATCACTGTACCATGGACCTGAAAAAAAAACGCCAATGTGAAAGAGCCCTTATGATGTGTCATCTTTATCATCAGCTCCTGATACCTGGCAACCCCATACATCAACTGAATGCAGTTGCTTTTTGGAACCAGAAACAACACAGAGAAACTACTACATTATCTGTGCAGCGTCCAGGCCTGGTTATTGCAGCGCAGCTCCTGCTCTATAACCTCGTTTCAGCAGAACACTAAAGACAATCTGCTCAGCTGCTCCTGCTCTATAATCCACTTCCTGCAGAAAGAACACTGGCCCAGATATATTAAACTGACTGGAGCACATTTACTTACCCGGTCACCGGAGTTCACATAAAGTGCATTGTCCGATTATAATGCACTGTGCCGCAATTCACTAAGATCGTGCGCCTGATATCATGAATCTGTCGGTTCCCCACTCAGGTCCAACAGAATTCACCATCTTTTTAGTGGTGCATCTAAGTGCCTGGGTTTGCGACACAATTTGAAAGTTAAATCCTGCGCTCAGTCCGAATCAGTCCGACCATCCGGCGGCACTCCCCCTAAATTGAGTCGATAAAGGCCAGCGCAGCTGCGCCACGAAAAGGGTCACATGCGACACAATGGTAGCACACCCACTACTTAAATACCCCCCGTACAAGCTGTTTTACCATTGAAAAAAAGGCAAAGTCTGAAAAAAGTGCGGCACAAATCCCTTAGTAAATGTCCCCACTGTGTCACTTTTTTGTCTATCTTTGCACTGAAATGAATGTCTTTGGAGCTTGCACAAGTTTTGCGCCACTTTTGTGCCTTTTGTGACTTGTTGTACTTTTCCAACACTTTAGAAAAAGTTACGTGCTTAGTGCACCACATTTATTACTGAGCTGCGCCACCATTCTGCAACATGAAGTAAACAGATTTACTAAGTGCAGTTACATGCACCACCTAAGAAACAGTTGAACTCCATCGGATCTTAGCGGGGAAGTGACACATGCAGGATATCGGGCGCACGATCTTAGTGAATCGCGGCACAGTGCATTATTGTCTGAAAATGCACTTTCGGTGAACTCCAATGGACGGGTAAGTAAATGAGCCCCAATGTACAGCCTGCTCAGCTCCTTTTGCTCAGCTGACATGCTGCCTGCAGATATGGCACTAAGTTAAACATCCTCAATAATGAATAATAATAAATCATATAACCCCATAATAAATTGAGACCCTATATATTTTTATTTAGGGGTTCTATATAATTTATTCAGGGGGAATGATGTTTATTATAATTTATGTATTAGTGGTAGAGCCTGTTCAGATGTGTTGTGAGGAGTATGATCTATGTAGACACCCAATGGGGGAGGTTTGCGAACGAGCCAGCACAAAGAGCCGGCTCTTGTTCGTAAACGACCTGAGCCGGCTCCCGTCAGTGAACCCCGCCCCTAAACGACTTACCACGCCCCCTTTAACCTATAGACTGTCTTGCGGTTCCCTATTGTATATTTCATAGGGAGCCGTTCAGGAGCAAGAAGAGGCGGCTCTTCTTAGTGAGCGGAGCCTAATGAGCCAGTTCTTCTTGCTAAGAAGAGCCGGAATTCCCATCATTACAGATCATGGAAGCGCATGTACAGCGGCCCGGGAGAGGAGCGCGGAGACGGCTGCCTGCAGCTGCTGAGGTGTCACTCGCAGGAAGTGACGTAACCTCTCAGTTATTTACGAATGGATTAGTCCAGCTGCGGCCATTTTAACTGTGGGCAATTGCTAGTAGTATGGTCTGACCAAAAACCATGTTGAATATTTTGAATGGAATTAGTCCTATTTATCAATGTGACAAATTCAGCATGAAAAATGATCTAATTACACTGAAAATAATAGGGGTTGGATCAAGCAAAGTCCCTCTAGTGCAGTGATTTTCAACCTGTGTGCCGTGGCACACTAGTGTGCCGCGACACATGGTCGGGTGTGCCGCGGGGAAAGTTCCCCAAACTATGATGCCCCCCTGTGTTTTGTTTCCCAGCAATGCGCAGTCACGGCTTCTTACAATGTAGCAGACGTGTACAATAACACATGCGCAAGCTTTGAACCTCGCGCGATAAAATGACGTCACCGAGGCCGGCGCATCATCCTGAGAGCGGAGAGACTCTCGCATTTGCCCACTGCCAATGTAATGCCCGCCAATAATGCTGACTATATGAGCTTTGGCCTGAGTATATGAACTGTTGGCAGAATACTCAGCATATGAGCTGGTACTTGTAGTACTCCAGCAATATACTGCATATAACAATGAGCAATGTAAAATGAGAAATACTATAGTCATGAGGCTGGAGTACTACAAGTACCAGCTCATATGCTGAGTATACGAGCTGGCACTTGTACTCTGGCCTCATGTCCATAGTACTTCTCATTGTACCCCTTTATTTTGCAGTATATGAGCCACATAATAATCAGCACCATATACTAAAAACAGGGAGAAACTGAGAACTGTTGAGGAAGAGCTTCGTGTGTGTCTTTCCACCATTCCTGCCAGGATATCCCTTTTGTGTTTATAGAAACAGGCCCAGGTTTCACAATGAGTGAGTAAAATAAATTTACAATGTATATTATTAACTATATGTATAGTAAGACTGTTTTAGTGTCATTTTGTGCTATTTTGGTTGGTGGTGTGCCCCAGGATTTCCTAAGTATAAAAAGTGTGCCGCGGCTCAAAAAAGGTTGAAAATCACTGCTCTAGTGGACAGAAAATCCTTATTACTGATGGTCCCTCATGGCTCCAATAATAATATAATCAATTATTATTTCTATATGAACAACATATTTACAGATCATGGGGGACATATACAAACAAAATAATACAGGAGAGCAAACCTCCCAAATTTCATAGCAGTGAAAGAGGTATAAAGATTTGACGTGGTACGCGTCCAGCAGAAATGTTTTTTGCCATAAGCTACGCCTTTTACTTCACCCTTTATTAACCTCCACATAGTATAATTTCCTCCGTTATTCCTCCTTATTGTGTCTGTCCCCCAGGAAGAAGCTCCCTCTCCTATTGTGCCCCTTGGAGACAGCTCCCCCTCTTATTTTGTCTCCCATAGCAAGTTCCCCCTTTTTTACCCCACCCCCAGCAGTGCCCCTTCTTATTGTACTACGACTTTTGCTTCCCCCTTTATTTCACCTCCAGATAGTATAATTTCCTCCTTTGTGCCCTCTGTTTCACATTGTGTCTCCTTTGGCCACAATATGAAGAAGATGGAGGACAGGCAGCCACAATATGAGGAGTAGAGGGGAATGAGGCAGGCATACAGAAATCTTAGACATTATAAACTTGTGGAGATGAGTAAAAGTGGGGGAACAAAAGTGAAGGGATGATAAAATTAATGAGGGGATATTATATTTTGCTGACTTGCATAATGGGGTATTATATGGGTCATTAGGGGGGTTGGCCACAGGAAGGGGCATTATACTATGTGGGGCCATACTATATTTGGGGTTGAGGTAAGAGGTGGAACAATGGGTGTGGTTTAAGAAAAAGGGGAGGGACTTTTTGATCTTTTTTCTCCAGCCCAAAGTTGGGAGGTGTATAATTAGCATTGTGACTTGGTAATGAGTGGCCTGATGCCAGAGTTATAACATGATGCTGAAGCCAGCAATTGTCTCTAGTAATCACACGCCAAATGCATGTAAGAAGAGACTGGCAGGACTGGAGTATACCAATATCTAGAGAAACCTAAACATCCCCCATCAGATGCTTTTTTTTATCCCATAATGTTTAAGATAATATAAAAGAAAAGATCCATTAAAATCATCTCTACTGAAAATAGTGTCCCTTTAAATACTCTGCTGCATCTGTCACTATAGCAACGGTATGAACGAACAGCCAATAGGATTGCACGGAATAGTTTTGAACCAGGAAAAAAATCAGTTATCTTCAGACTGTTACAGGTCAGTGCCGGATGGGTAATGTATTACAGGTGGGGGTACTGCGCCACTTTATCCTTAGGCCCTAAAATACTCATGTATAGTTATTGCAGGTTCAGGGCCTACTGGGAACCCCAACCCCTGTATATAGTAACTGGGAACCCCAACCCCTGTATATAGTACAATCCCCAAAATGACATTACCAGTAGACCAGACCCGTCTATCAGCGCCCCCCATTGACCAGTGCTGTTCATGTCACTGCCGTTATGTCAGTTTGTGTTGGGTTATTTCATGGCGGCTGCTGATAGACGAGTCTAGTCCTCTGCCCCAATATCAGCCACAGTTGTCACTATACAAGACAAGGTCAAACGTCTCACATTTACCAAACCCAATATTAACAGGACTTTTATTTTGTTTTTGGAGACAAAGAGAGAAGAAAGAAAATGGACACTGGATATTATCCCGACTATGGATCCTGTAAGTAGACTGGCAGTGACTTTGCTAGGATCATGATATCAGGTTGGGGGGCAATGAACACCCAGCTCTGCCACAGATCAGCTGATAAACAGAAAGCAGACAGCGCCATTCTCTGTGTAGTGGTTGAACAGAGTCACTGCAGTTTAGCTTGTCTTGGCACTACATAGAGAATGGCGCTGTCTTCTTCCTGTATCCTTCTCTGTATATCAGCTGATCTGTGGGGGTGCTGGATGTAAGACCCCATTAATCTAATATTGCAGTCCTTGTCTATAGAGATGTTATCAGAATAATAACTGTTATTGTTTTTCTTCCTCTTCAGTCTACGCCAGCATCCCACCAGAAGAGCTTCTGAGACGGATGGCCTTCTACGCAGGACTTCTTCCATCTCCACTGTTCAAGATGGAGCGCCTGATGCCGACCAACGCTGCAGCCCAACAGCAATTCCTCGGAAAAGAAGAAGAGGAAAAACAGGAAGAACCTCCCAGAGCAAGAGCCATGGACAGGACTCTGTTATTTAGAGCGGCCATGGTCAGGGAGCTCTGTGCTGCCCTCGATGAGGAAGAAGAGTGGCCATCCTTCATCAAAACACAGGTGAAGAAGAGGAAAAGGAAGGAAGACTCTGAAGAGGAAGCAGAGCCCCCAAGAAGACGCAGGATGAGGCAGCACAACATCTGCCGATTTTCACTCAGCCACCAGAGAAGATCCTGGCTGAAGATCCTGCTCCCAGGCAGCCAATATTTCATCAGCGCAAGATGGCTGCTGTAGGATTATTGGTAATCATATAGTAATAATAATAATTTAGCAATAAAAAAGTATTAAAAATATAGTCATAATAATAGTAAAAATATAGTTAAATAATATATTCTTGTAATGTCATAGTAATGATAATAGTAGTAACATAGCTAAAAATATATACTAGTAATGTCATAGTAATTATAATAGTAGTAATATAGTTAAAAATATATACTAGTAATGTTATAGTCATAATAATAGTGATAACATAGTTTAAAAAATATATACTCATGTTATAGTTGTAATAATAATAGTAGTAATATAGTTAAAAAAAACGTACTTGTAATCTTATAGCTATAATAATGTAGTCATAGTAATATGAAGTAATATGGTAGTAATAAGTAATAATGATAGTAATATGGCAAAAAAGGAAAAAAAATATAGTAAGAATAAAATAGTAATATTATAGTAGTGAAAAAAAGAAAATATATAGCAATAAAAAACCTTAGTAATAATATAGCAATAGTAATAATATATATATATATATATATATATATATTAATAATTTAGTCATAATAATAGTGATAATGTAGTAATAAAAAAGAAAAAAACGCAAAAATATAGTTAGAATAATAGAAAGATTATAGTAACATTATAGTAATAGAAAAATGGTCATAATAATAGTAATAACATAGTATTAGAAAACAGAGTAATAATAAAATAGTAATATTGTAGCAGAGAAAAATTTATAGTAATAACTATAGTAATAACATAGTGATAACCGTAATTATTTCGTAATAATAATAAAAATATATTCATAGAATTGATTAAATAAAAGTAGAATAGTAATTAAACATAGCCTGTGCCTCTATCTGGCGTCCCACTCCACAGTCCACCACTAGGGGGCATTATCTATAATTTCCGGCTATAATTTCACGGCTTATACACTGGTATTCACATGTAAAAGTCGTGATAAATTCCCCCAATATATAATAGAGACAGACTATTATAATATAATCACATGAGTAATAATAATACATTTGATCCAGGGCTTCAGAACCGATCGCCTTTTCCATGGGTCAAGAAGGAATTTTTCCCTGCGTCACAAGATGTGTTCAGGTTTTTTGCCTTCTTCTGGATCAAAATGTTTAGGTTTAGGGATTTATTTTAAACTTAAAAATCTAGAACAATATAGAGCTGCATTTACAGTGTTATAGTTGTAGTCATTTTTATAGTAGTTATAATTGCTATATTATAGTCGCAATCCAGGGTTTCAGAACCGATCGCTTTTTCCTGGGGTCAAGAAGGAATTTTTGCCTGAGACTGAAAATTCTGTCCAGGTTTTTCGCCTTCTTCTGGATCAATGACTTTAAAAATAGGGAACAATAAAAATTACATTAGAAATCTCACTGTGCGTCCTCTTAATTCCTTTTTTTAGTATAAAAAAAACAATATAAAGGGTCTTCCAGCAGTTCTGACCATATGACGCTACGTCAATGTTAGACCCAGTTCACATCTCTGTTGGGTCATCAGTTATTTGCATCAGTTATTTTGATCCAAAACCAGGAGTGGTGGAACTGACTGCTGGGACCGTTGATCACAAGAATTGGGATCCTGTTCTCTCTAATGGGTGAAGCGCCAGGTCAAGCACACGTCTTGCTACTCCATTCAATACTATGGGAGCACAGCACTCACGTATTTCTGTTGCTTACGTAGAAAGTGAATAGGAAGACTGGAGATACCGGAGCGCTGTGCTCCAGAATTTCTAACACACCCATAGTACTGAATAGATTTGCAGGACACATGCACCACCTGTTGCTCCATCAATTAGTGAAAACTAGACCCTCATTGCTAGACCCTCATTTTCATGATCGTTAGGGGTCTCACTAGTTGGACACTCACCAATCCCATTGCCAAGGGCGTAAGGCCCCTTCCACACTTGCGTTGCAGATCACGTCAGAGTCTGATCAGGGTGCGATCAGGGTTTGGTCAGTGAAAAACTGACATTTTCAGTCAGAGTTTGTTTAGTGTCTCAGTTTTTCACGCACAGATAACGCACGTGAAAGGACTCAGGACTGAGGTCTATCTTTTCTATGGCAATTGATGCGTGAAAAACGCATGCATGTGTCTCAGAGTGCAATGCGTTTTTGATGCATCTCCATAGACTTGTATGGTGCGTTTTTCACACGCGTGACTTGCAAAAGTAGCGCATGCTGAGATTTAAATGAGTGATACAAAAACGTGTGTGTGCATAAAAAAAGCAAGTCTGAAAAGAGTGCAATGCAAGTTCTGGGTGTCAAAAGCATGCACAGAACACGCGCATGAAAAAAGCAAGTGTGAAAGGGGCCTTACTACAAGAAGGTAGAAGCTGCTAAAGGTCCCGAAGTGACCAACAAACCTGCCACACACGAGAATGGAGGATGTGCACGATTATATTCATATTATTGTACACATTGTACACAGTGGCGTAACTAGGAGAGACAGGGCCCCCTAGCAGGCTACTGCATGGTGCCCACCTTTCCACTTAAAAAATATACATATTATATATACATATAAATACACTCATGTGCATATACACACACATACAGTGCCATAGGCAACATACTCACATACAGTGTATACAGATATACAGTACAGGCGGTCCCCTACTTAAGAACACTCGACTTACATACGACCCCTAGTTACAAACGGACCTCTGGATATTGGTAATTTATTGTACTTTAGTCCTAGGCTACAATAAACAGCTGTAACAGGTATCACAGGTGTCTGTAATGAAGCTTTAGTGTTAATCCTGATTCTTATGACAACCCAACATTTTTAAAATCCAATTGTCATAGAGACTAAAAAAGTTCTGGCTGGGATTACAATGATAAAATATACAGTTCTGACTTGCATACAAATTCAACTTAAGTACAAACCTACAGACCCTATCTTGTATGTAACCCGGGGACTGCCTGTATGTATATGTTATATACATATTATGCTGTACATGTGCAGTACAATATAGATATAATGGTGCACATCCTCCATTCTTTATTGTGTCAGGTCGGATGATGGGGCCCCCTGACACTGCCCCTAACTACCGTGTAGTTACTCCCCTGATTGTACAGCATTATATGTATATAACAGTACACATCATTGAAAGTACACAGCTGAGCTGGCAACTCATATAAGAAATGTCCATGGAGGGGACAACAGGACTGTAGTACCAGGAATCTTCCATTTCTACTTCTCCCATGGGGTCTACAGTCATATCCATGGCCTCTTCTGGACACAGAAAGAGTTGAAATGAATAATGTTTTGGGGCACTGTCAGCTGTACCTCTGAGCTGCTGTGTGCAGCTGGTGCCATATGATGCCATATGATGTTGTACACAGCAGCAGAGAAGGAAGAGAGAGACAAGAGCAGCCGGGGAACATGGGAAGGTGAGTTTCTAGTGTTTATTTTTAATTACAAGTGGAGATGGGGCCACACTATGAGGGTGGGAATCATAAGAGGGGACAAACTCTTTAGTTTGGTCACAAAATGACCATACTGTGAGGGGGAGATGAGGGGCCCCAATATGGTGGGGAAATGAGGGGCCACAATATAAGAGGGAAATGAGGGGCCAGAATATGATTGGGAGATGAGGGGTCACAATATGAGGTAGAGATGAGGGGCGACAATATGAGGGGCCAGGATATGAGGGGTAGCTGACATAGCAAGAACAAAAAGGCTGATAATCGAGAGCGTGTTCACATGTTGCTTTGGTTGCATTTTCATTGCATTTTAAAACAGCTGAGGAGAGGTGATTTGCCTAATCACATTACTGTTTACATTTGTTAACATAATGTTTACTCATACTTTAACAAAACACATGCGTTAAAACTTTTTCATGTTTTGTAAATGCAAATGTTAACAGAAATGTAAGTAGGCAAATCATCTCTCCTAAGCTGCTGTCATTTGTTTCGAAACGCAATAAAAATGCAACCAAAACGCAACGGCCTCTGGGATCAGGTTGCAGCTACCTTGGAACAAGCAGCTAACCTGTGGCTAGTGCAGGGGGGCTAGTGTATGAAATACAGTCAATCTATTATTATCCAATTATTCCCAGACTCCTAGAGTCTTAAAGGGATACACCTTTGGGTTCCATCTTAATATTACAAATAAAATACCTTTTTCACATAAATAATGTGTAAAGCATCACAATAGAGTCTTTCTCCCTTTTAAAATAAAGAGACACAAGTACCAAATAAAAAAAGCACTTTATAAACAAGTAACCACACAGGGGTCACAATATAAGGGGGAGATGAGGAGCTACAATATGAGGGTGGGGCCTAATGCCCTTAAAGAGGACCTGTCACCATATAAATGGCACTAAGCAGCTCCTAAGCGTATTCATGAGGGGGCGGGTTTAGGGGCGGTGACTGACGCATGACGCGCGGTAGTTGCTGCAGGCCTATGGAGTAAATGGGGTGGTACAGGGAAGAGGAAGCGCCGTAGTACGGCGGGCGTACATCGGCGCTGCGGAGAGGAGCAGGGGGTGAGTGCAGCTCACCCCCGCCCCTCTCCATAGGAAGATACAGCGCACGGCGCCGTATCACGGAAAAAGATAGGACATGTCCTAAATGATAGATCCTGGTAGGCGGGCGCATAACAATCACAGACATATAAGTATATAAAGTGCATAGTGCAAAGAAATTCATGCATACCGACCAGGCTGCATCATGCTCAGGAGAGATGGCGATGAAACACAAAACCTCGACGCGCGTTTCGCCGTCGCTTCCTCAGGGGGTCCTCTTTAAGGCCTTGTTCACAAGATGTGATTGAATAGCATTTTGAAATGTATTTCAAGTACACCCAGAATATCTCCTCCCTGAATGCTGATGTGTTTAGAGTTAAACATGTTTTGCCAGGTTAAAAATCACATTTTGCTACTTTCTAGAAGTGAGGATTTAGGACTAGACACTTCTGCCTTCAAATAGGAAATAATCTGCACTTGGATGCGTTTCAAAACACAATTCAGTCTTGTGAGCCCAGCTTTATGCAGCGTTCACACTATGGGGTAGATTTATTCATGTGTCGGTCATTAGACCAGTGTAATGTAGTACTAGACAGATCTCTGCTGCTCCAGATTATCAGAAGTCCAAGGGCAGAACCTTTCTAGTTGGCAGCTAATTAGAGCACAGCTTTCATTTCCCCAAAGCAGTATATAAAATGAAAGCTGAGCTCTGATTGGTTGCTATGAACAATAAGAACAGTTCTAGTAGTAGACACTTCTGATAAATCTCCCCAGTGAATAATCTGCAGTGTAGAAATATCTAGTTCTACTCTACACTGGTCTAGTTTTTCCCCAGTTTTTTGTGGTAAAACTAGGAGTCTTGGTTTATAGTCTCATCGGCTTATACTTGAGTATGTATGGTTTATCAATTTCTTTTAAAGAAGACCAATGAAATTGATATAGCAATAAAAGGTAAGTTTCATCGGATATGGGCTACTTCTTGTTCACCTTTTGCATTTTCAGGTCCTTTGTTCTGTAGCATTACTTGCAATTATTCAGCCAACGATCGCCAACCTTCCATTTTTTTGTAGATTCAAAAACGGGTGACATGATGCAGACCCCTTTTGCAGACACACGGCTTAGCAACGGTTTAGACTCTGGTGACCGACGAATGAATGTAAATTTTTATTGATATGTGAGATGTCAAATAAACCGTCTTGGTTCAGTATGGCTTTTTTCGTGTTCAAATGCAGTATGAGAATTATTCCCTGTAAATTTTGCACCCATCAGTCCCCCTATTAGCAGCACTAAAGTGGCAGTGTCTGACCTTGAGCTCCATGCTGCCCCCTGCATCGAAATGGCCAAAAGCGGGAAGCTGAGGAGAAGGAATAGGGCATCACAGGATATATTATAATGGAATGTGCTGTGGTGATCACGCTACACAGTCACCACCCGTCTTTATTGTCTATTACAACTTTTACACTAGTGAAGGGTCGTTTGCAAATGAGGCGGCACAAAGAGGCAGCTCTTGTTCATGAACAACCCGAGTCGGCTCCTGTCAGTGAGCCGGTGGCTCACTAAACTCCTACATGGCTCACCACACCCCCTTTAACCTAATAAAATCGAGTTAAAAGTGGTGTTATGGGGGGTAACTGACTGGCCTGCGTCTCCCTATTATATATTTTATAGGGAGCTGTTTAGGAGCCGGAAGAGCCTAATTAGCCAGCTCTCTAAGAAGAGATGGAATTCCCATCACTAATTACAGCAAAACTAGTTTCTCATGGCAACCAATCAGAGCTCAGCTTTTATTTCATAAACTGCTGTGGAAAAATGAAAACTGAGCTCTGATAAGTTGCTATTAACTTCTGCTCTCAGACACTTCAGATAACACACCCCGGAAGAAGCTGAGAACGGCGAAACCCAGGGTCGGGCGAGCGAGTGGAGCTGGCGTCCCGTTTTGTATACTGTTTTATGCGCATTTTAAACATACTCTTGTGAGTATAACTTTTAAGAATAAAATCCAAGGTTTTAAGAACGTACTATGCGATTTGGTGCCTACTTTCTCTTTTAGTTTTTGCTACCACACTGTTAAGTGAGTTTAAGGAGAAAACTGCACCTTAAGGACGTTCTGAATAGTGACCTACATCTTGTTGCCAAACTTTCCTCATCGGTAGAATATAATTGAAGATCTTTGAAGGAATTTTGAACAACAGCCGTATTGGAATCATTGGGAGCTCCGGTCAGAGGTTTTTATACTCCTTTTTTATTGTTAAGTGGGACTTGTTGGATCGGTCTCGGACTGTGGTGTTAGCTCCTGTGGTATGGAAGTGTGCTGCACTGTGTTTTTATAATTTTTACTTCAGATAAATGTCCCCCACAGTGTGTTGTTATTCAGATTACATTGTGGTTTTTTAGGGGAGCAGGTGTAGATATTTAGGGACAAATTAATTGTCCCCTTAAAGTACATGCAATCAATTTTAAGGTTTTTTTTTTTACCTGTATTTTGAAAGTCTTATATATTGTGAAGTGTCCATGTGGGTAAAGATGAAAGGGCCCATAGTTTTAGTTCGTGTTAGTTCACCCAATCCGGATGTTTTACCGAATTGGCGGCTGAAAAGCCAACCAAGCAAATTTACACCTCTTGCTACTAGTCATTGGCCAGGGCAACAAGCCGTCATGGCCATGTCTAGTAGCAAGGGGTTTGGCAGATTGGCTGGGCGTCTGGCAATACGTGCAACCGAACACGAAAGCCGAACTACAACTACTAGTCAGCTTATCTGTATTTGTGGGGTTTGTATTGGTCAGACACCTAGATGTTCAGTTTGTGCTTCGGTCATATATCCAAGATTTTTTAAATAGATAATGTATAATGACACTTAATTTGTCAACCGTAACTGGTCCCTTGTGGTAACACCATTTTAGTACTTTTTGTATACAGAGGATCAGTGGTTACGTCAATAGGCCAACATTAGGCAAGCATGGGTCTCAGGTGATGGACGGTGCCGTACTGAACCGGAGTTCCAGAGAGGGGTGAATATAATGCTTTTCTTTTTACATCACAAACACTCCTGTGGCCTATATTTAAGAACCTGACCCCAACAACACCTTTAACCCCTTCTTGCCACAGCCCTTTTTCGTTTTTGTGCTTTCATTTTTCACTCCCCACCTTCAAAAATCTATAACTTTTTTATTTTTCCATGTACAGAGCTGTGTGACGGCTTATTTTCTGCGTAACAAATTACACTTCAAAATGGTGGTATTTAATATTCCATGCCGTTTACTGGGAAGCGGGAAAAAAATTCCAAATGCAGTGAAATTGGTAAAAAACGCATTTGTGCTATATTCTTGCGGGCTTGGATTTTACAGATTTCACTGTATGCCCCAAATGACATGTCTACTTTATTCTTTGGGTCGGTGCGATTACGGGGACACCAATTTTGTACTCCGTATTGTTCGTCCAGTGTTATAGTCCAGTGCACCTTATATATGAACAGTACTTACAGACAACAGCTGCCTTGAACTGTGCACAGGTCTGCCCCCTGCTGGTCATTTATCCTTATAATCAGGTGCGCCATATATATGAACCTAGACATTTTAGCAGGCATTTATTGATGGTGCGCCTTATAATCTGGTGCGCCTTTAGTCTGAAAAATATGGTAGGTTTTATAATGATTTTATACATTTACAAAAATTAAAACCTCCTGTACAAAAATTTTTTGGGGGATTTTGCCATCTTCTGGTGCTAATAACTTTTTTATACTTTGGTGTACAGAGCTTTGGGAGGTGTCATTTTTTTTGATGAAGTTTACAATGTTATAATTTTTAGGACTGTACGACCTTTTGATCACTTTTTATAGAAATTTTTTTTTTTTTTAAATGGCCAAAAAGTGCCATTTTCGACTTTGGTGCGATTTTCCGTTATGTGGTTAAACGCAGTGAAAACCCGTTATTATATTTTGATATTATGTGTTGATAGCACATTGTTATGAATAGGTTAACCCGAGGCAGCCTGGGGTCTACGGAAGACCTGAAGCTGTCATGGCGACGGATCGCCACTCTCCGATGGCGTCACAGGAAGCGACGATCCTTGGCAAGATGGCTGCGCCTGTACGCCAGCATCTTTTTGAAGCCGCTGGCAGCTTCACTGGCGCCGATTGCAGGTGTTACCGGTAAACCTTTGCTAAGCAGCAAAGACTTACCGGCTGTGGAGAGGGCTCAGCACGTCAGCCCTCTCCATGCACCCGCACCCGGCATGTGATCTGGTCTGATCATAACTTGTGAAAAATTTTTTACAAGATTGATTTATGCTCTAACTCATCATCGGGATTAACCACAGTTTTAAAGTTCACCAATCATCTTCATCATCTCCGATCATGTTTGAAAAGCTTTTAGACTTTTATTACACATTTATAATATAGAATTGTGCTGATGTTTATGTAAGATGGTATCTGTATATCTGATGCATCCTGGTGACATGACTTGCAGCACCGAGCATTTTGCTCCCGTGTTAAATGGTCTGGCTTCAAGCGAAACGACTTTTAATGCTGTGTAAATGACTTTATTTGCAGTGCAAATTGTTTTGATGCCATGCACGATGATCCAGAGCAATTTTCTTTTATGTATAAAACAGAAGTGCCTGTCAGTAAACTTAACTGCAGCCTGTCTAACTCAATGTCGATTATCACTATCAATTTCAATAGCAGCCACTAACTGCCATGATAGCAATTTATGGGGATTATATGTCATAATATTACAGCTTGTATGATAGACTCTGGCTAGATATCGATTTCTCCTCTACGCTTTAATCCGTTTAGAATGTCTCCCCGTCATCTCCTCTTAAGGTCTAGCAGACCTCTTACAGAAAATAGATCGCAGCAATATAGAAGCACAATAGGGGGCACTTTTAGACATTTGACTAGATTTTGGAGTGAAAATGGAGCACAAGTCAAATCTTGAAGCATCTGTTATTTACTACCTAGATACTGTTTGTGGCTGGCAGATTTCAGTTTATTGATGCTGGATCAATATACTGTATACTGAAATGGCTTAAAACAAATATTTTTTGTGACATCATACAGGTGGTTCCCTACTTAAGAACACACCGACTTACAGACGAAACCTACTTACAAACAGACCTCTGGATTTTAGTAATTTACTGTACTTTAGCCCCAGGTTACAACAAACAGTTATAACAGTTATCAGAGGTGTCTGCAATTAAGCTTTATTGTTTATCCTGGTTCTTATGACAATCCAACATTTTTTAAATCCTATTGTCACAAAGGCCAAAAATTTTTTTGGCTGGGTTACAATTATAAAGTATAGAGTTCCCACTTACATACAAATTCAACTGAAGAACAAACCTAAAGAACCTATCCTGTACGTAACCCGGGGACTGCCTGTATATAGGACTGTGGTTTTCATCGAAACATGTGTATATTTGTATATTAGAAATAGTCGTCCAACTTATGTTGGGAAAAATGTGGTGGTGCTTTGTTAGCCAGAAAAGATTATTCTGAGATGTTACATCAGAGCGACGCTGTTTCTAGATAAAGGAGTTTTTTTTTCTTTACAAATTTCATACACTCCTATGACATTATTAGTCTGTAATATTGTAAGTGAATGTATATTGTTGGACAAAGTAAGTAATTTTTTGACTGTACTAACTTTGGTTTCAGAAGTTAAAAGGTAAGACAGGAACTATTGTACCCCCGTTGTTATAAAATGACTTAATCAAAGTGAAAAGTCTACAACTTTATCCTAGTGATCACATAGTAGAGCAGATTTGTGATGGAAGTATAATTCATTTTATGCATCACAGTGGTCACAGTCACCAAGTCTCTAACCATCCACTATAGGTAGCCACTGTACTCTCTTTCTGAGCCCAGTGCCCCCTCTACTGATAAGTGGCACCTTCCCCAATGAGAGCGTTCAAAGGAGCTGGCAACTCTTTTATATAAATTGCCCATGTGCCTTTAGTGCCTTGTGGATAATCCTTGAATGTTCAGGGATGTTGAAAGACTGAAAGGAGAGAGATGCAGTGGGTGCAGTGAGAGTGATGGTAGCTATGTGTATATGCAGAGGGCAGCATGGTGAGAACAGGGAAAGGCTGTCGCATTTGAAGAAGGGAAAGACACAGGTACATATACAAGAAGAGGCATGTCTAATAAAAATAGATTGTAGAAATTGTAGAAGAAAGTGCTATAAAAAAGATGAATGTATCTAGCCTTCATTTCCTGCAAGAGAAAGAAAACATATGATTTGTAAAGCGCTACGGAATTTGATGGCGCTATATAAATAAAGATTATTATTATTATTATATATTTTGTTATATGACATCTTATCTGTATTGAGAAAGGTGTTAGCCTTTTTTTATATTTAATTGCCTTAAGGGCACACTAGACAATACAGTACACACACTATATAAATACAGTTGGACAGAGTACACAATAATAAGGTAAGACTAAAAGTGTCAGCGGTTCAGTCAGTTAGTTACCTTGTGTGGCCTAATGGGGATGCATAATCCACACTTTAAGATCCTTCCTGCACTTGTGATGTTAAGTTTTCCCCCAGGTGAAAGACCAGGGGCATCAGGGGTGTTCTGATTATATTAGGTGGAGATACACCCTTGCACACCCCCAGGGGGGCTCATAGGACCCTCCTACCTTGTATTAAGTCCATAACCTTGGAGAAGTCATAGGGTCAGGGTTCTGGTATCATTGGATCCGCGTGAATCCCTGGATCACATTGATACCAAACCTGAACAATTTGCTATGGTCCCATTCCGACATATTTATATCTCTTGACCCAAGAATGCTAGAGCTTAATGATTTATATCTGTTCAATCACCTGACGATACCAAATCCAAAAATGTATTTGCCCTTGAGCTGATATGGACCATAACTCCATAACTGTCCCTAACCAATATATTGGTCTCATAATTTTAATGACTCATTGTCTCTTGTTTAAGAAATGGAGGGAGATCCATGGAGTCGCTGCGTCGGTGGAAATTCTTTGAAGCTCGGCCCCCTGTAGTGTTATATAACACTCTAACTAGCTCCATTAGACTTATTACCACAAGGCTGGGGGGAGAAAGGGATATGGATGGGGGATTCACAGTTGGCTTGATGAACAGGACAATAACTAGTAATAAATATTAGGTACCTATATACATCGAGGTACATACATAAAAGTAAGCTCTCTGGTTCAGAAATGTGGTTTACCATAGCAGCAGCAACTCCTGCGGAGATGGATAATAGTGGCTACGCACCCCCTTGTCTTTGGCCTCTTAACGTATCTGGTGGGCGGCGTGGCTGGAGAGAAAAACTATGCCAGGTCAGATCTGGCATAGTTTTGTGTAAAAACCAGCGAACAAAGTTCAAAGTTTTGCAAAAGAACACAGGGATGGGGCGGAAACGCCCCCTGCCCGTCCCTTCCACTTGCCGCCACATCCCTCTACGCCCCCCTCCACGTCCATGAGTATTCATGAACGTCCATGAAGGTAGATTGGTCGTGAAAAGATTAGATCAAATGAACAATTATGAATAATTTCCATGATATAGAACAGTCGCAATACCCAACCTTTATTTCAATCCTACCAACATCCCGATGTGTGTCCATGAACAAAACACAAGCCTTGTAGTCCTCACGTCCCAGCCTCATTAAATAGGAACTATTGAATAGGACATTACGTAAGTATTAGAAGCTGTCATTTCATTGACCTGACTGTTCTCATTTTGATTTTTTGATTTTCTTTTAAGTGCTGGTTTTCGTGGCAGATCTGAATTGAATAATCTACAGTCATTGGAACACAATGCACATAGTTGTAATAAGTGGTTAAGGTTTAGCTGACAGAGAGGCACTGAAGAAATTTAACAGAAGGATGGAATTTCTGTGACTCATCTTTTTCATAATCCGTTCTGAGATAGATTCAATAAAACTTTCACCGGTTCACCACAGTAACTGGCAGCTCTGATTGGTGAATCTGTCTACTTCTCCTCAGTCCACCCATTATTTTTATTATTAGGTGAACTGTCTGTTTTGTGACAAGATCTTTTAGGCTAGTCATTAAGTGTCCATGATAATATATAGTACTGTGTGCTGTAACATGGAGAAAATTAAAATATAACTAAGAGTTTAACAAGAGGTGAAGGTCCATCCAACATGAAAGACAGAACAGCTCATGCATTACATCCTGGTTCCAGCCTTTGCTTCTGTTCCTGATGTTGATGTCATTAACTCATGAACTGGTCAGTCAATGCTAGAACCAAGGAGACTCCACAGAGGTTCGAAATCTACCCTAATATAATCTTTTTCTTGTTCCATGTGCTAGGCACCCGTATAAAGAAGTAATGGTGGCTCAATATCTTAAAGGGACTTGGCCACCTCCAAACATTGACAAACAAAACATTATAATTTGCAGCATGTTGTAAAGAAAAGCACTATAACTTCCAAAAACAGCGCTCCTAGGTGCTCAGGACCTCAATGTCCATGAACGGAAAGCACAGTACATTTCTCTATAACATGCTCCCAGTAGATTATGAAGCTGGTGGATTGTAGACTCCTTTTAGTTGACTACTTGAATTCCTGGCATGGTCACCAGGTGACTACACAACCTATTTCCTAGCATCAGCTGAAACTTATATAGAATATTAAAGGAAATCTACCATCAAAGTGAAGCTTGGATAAACCATGGACACTTACTCATAGATCCAGGCACCATGACTGTGGTAATCTTTTTAGATTTGTTATCCGTGGCCTCCTTCCTTCTAAAATATACTTTTAAAATTATGCTAATGAGCCTAAAGGGCTATGGGCGTGTTAAAGAAGCCCTCTGTGTTTTGGCTTCATAAGCTGCCGTTATACTGCAGCAGCACGACTCAGTCTCCCCCTCCCCCTTGAATTTCCTGTAATCTCGGTAGCAGTGAGCACAGAGCAGGAGCGGTAACAGGCTGTGAACCTGCAGTACGGGTGGGCTCTGGTAACACCAGATATGCATAATATTAAAATGATTTTGAAGGAAGGAGGCCATGATAACAAATATAAGAGGATTACCACAATCACTGTGCCTTCATCTATGAGTAAGTGTCCCTGATTTTTCATGATGGATTTTTAATGATTTTTTAAATTTTAAAGTTTTTAAAAACAGCTTTTTAAATCCGTTATTATGAGTCAAAACCAATAGAGGAGACCAAACAGAAATAAGGTGTCACTGGTGCTCCTGCGACCCATCACCCGGGTCGCAGGCACACCCGTGCCCCTCTCCGCTGCTCCCGGGCGTCCACTCACCTCCCCAGGATCCAGCAATGACTCCTGCAGCGTGGCACGTGCGGCCCCGCCTCGTAAGGCTCACGCGCGGCAGCTTCATGAAATTTAAAGGGCCAGCACGCCGATAATTGGTGCTGGCCGGCCAGCCATACTGCTTACATTCAAGCCCCTTCGTGTGTCCCCTGCTTGATCTTTGTGCCTCACAGCCTTAAGCTACATTCACACACATGTATGGGGGACGTATATACGGCCGACGTATGTACGGCCGATATACGTCCCCCATACACTTCTATGGGCTCACGGCCCTGTACGGGAGCGGTACGGTGCCGCACACGTGCGGCACCGTACTGCTCTGTAGCCCGGGAAAAGATAGGACATGTCCTATCTTTTCCCGTGATACAGCGCACGGCGCCGTATCTTCCTATGGAGAGGGGCGGGGGTGAGCAGCGCTCATCCCCTGCTCCTCTCCGCAGCGCCGATGTATCACCGCAGCTCCAAGGTGATTATCTTGCGTTCCTATGTTACCAGAGTCCCTCCATGTTCCTGTGTTACCAGAGTCCCTCCGTGTTCCTGTGTTACCAGAGTCCCTCCATGTTCCTGTGTTACCAGAGTCCCTATGTGTTCCTGTGTTACCAGAGTTCCTCTGTGTTGCTGTGTCCAGTGTGCCTGTGTTCCCGTACCTATCTGCCTGGAACTCCCTTTGCTGGCCCCGGATTGGACTTGACGTTGAATCTCTGCCGCCTAAGCAAGAGACACAAGGACTGGAAAGAACAATCACTGCCACTGCCTCTGATAACTATCATGCATCCTGTGGACTCTGCAACATGAGTAGCTCACAAAACCAGGAACTTCTTCTAGCAGAGTCTGCACAGGTTATGTTGGATGTCCTGATAAATTAGAGACTCTAGGGCTCATATACATAAGGGTTGCGCTGCGCACTTTATTCGGACTGTGCGCCTTTTTTGGGGATTACACGGCTTGCACAGGTATTTAACTTGTATCTGCACTGGGATTGTTTCGCACGCGATCATAATTTGGCGCAGCTGCGCTGGCTTCCATGCGACACACATTGGGGGCGGGGGGTGGGGGGTTATGCCGTAAAACGATCCAACAGATTTGGACTGAGCGCAGGATTAAACATTCAAATTGAGTCACAAACCCAAGCACTTACATGCTCCACTAAAACGGTGGTCAACTCTGTCCGATCTGAGCGGGGAAGCGACACATGCAGGATATCGGTTGCACGATCTTAGTGAATCGCGGCACAGTGCACTATGGTCGGACAATGCACTTTCGGTGAACTCCAGCGGATGGGTAAGTAAATGTGCCCCTCTGTTCCAAGAAGTAGCTGCAGTTCATCCATGTAGACTTCAGCATATAATCTGTGTTTCCTGTATTTTTTTGGTTCACTGATGAAAATGGGGTCTTTGTAATATATCTGCATGGTCTTATGTGTTCTGTGTTAACAGTCCTCCACTTACCCGAGAGCGATGCTTTCCCTGCCAGTTATCTTATGCTCTCACGGCCTTTGATTAGTTTTATTGATCTCAGGATCAGAAAGTATAATTTGACGCCTGAGCTTTATTGTGATGACTTTTATGTAAGAGGCTGTGCATCTTCTGGAACAGCAATCATTTTCAAGTGGATTTTTAGAAAAAAAAAAGGAGAAGAAAATTATGATATCTCTAACGGTTTCAGACACTGCCGAAGATGTGCAGTTTGGCTGTAAAACCAGCTATAAAAAATATGCAGAAAGGGTAAGGAAAGGAGTTCATGCCAAAGATTATGATATATTATACTTTATGTGTACAGTTAAAGAGGGTGTCCAATTTCAGCAAATAATTGATATTGTGATATACAACCTTCCATCTGTATCGCTTCCTCTCTGCTTGGTGTAATTCAACAGGAAGCTTTATTGTTTACTTCCTGTGGATACATAATACTCCATAGTCATGTGACGACACACTGGTGCACGACTTGTTATAACACACAGCTCTGATTACTCTCTGTGATACTAATGAGTAGTGCACTTGTGGGACATCATATGACAATGACCTTTATCCAAGGAACAGTAAAGCTTCCTGTTCAACCCCTTAAGCCACCGTGACGTTGGGGAACGTCATGGTGAGATTTTATTTCCAACGTCGTGTGGATCCCACAAGCTCAGAAGCACAGTACATGACAGCCATGCCTCCCCACAAGCAGCCAGGATCACGATAGTTGTGATGCCGGCAGTTTAACCGTAAATTACCCACCCCTTCAGTCGGCGTTTGGCACTCCCGCGCAGAGTATCGGGGTGCCGATCGTCTTCATGGCAGCCCTGGGGTCCATTGAAGGGGCCAAAGCAAGTTTTTTTGGATAAAGATTTTCACTTGCACAAGCCAATGTAAAAACTTGCTATAAAACATCTATGGTGGTAAAAAGCTCAATATCAACGTTGATAAATTGGTGGTGCTGTAGTTTCCAATATAGGATCATTTATAGGGGGGGGGGTTCACTGTTCTTGTAGCTCAGGAATTTTTCAAATATAGAATGGCACCTGAAAACAACGTCATCAAAATCTGCCCTCTAAAAGTGAATTGAAATTCCTCCTTCTGTTCTGCGCTCTGCTGTGGGCAACTAAAGGAGTTTACATTGACATGTGGGGTATTACCATACTCGTAAGAAATTGAACAACAAAATCTGATATGTATTTTCTCATTTAATCCTGCATGAATATGTAAATTTTGGGACTAAATAATCATTTTATTGTCAAAACGTAAAAATTCCAAAAAGAACCTCCATTTTGTTTTAATTCTTGTGAGATGCTTGAAGGGTTAACAAGCTTCACAAAGGCACATGTTCTGCTCATTCTAAGAATGAGTTAAATTACATGTGGCCAGAAGGGGGCTACCTAGAAAAATAAGCATTTACTTACCTCTGCGATCCCTCACTTTGTCCCACAGCCGCGGGACTCTGGGAGGGACCATGGAGGTAAGTAAATCTTAATTTACTTATGTGGCCCCTCCCGGAGGTAAGTAAATCTTAATTTATTTATGTGGCCCCCCCCCAGAGGCTCATTAGCATAATTTAAACATTGATTTGAGGCCATGGATAACAAATATAAAAAGATAAGCACAGTTGCAGTGCCTGGATCTATTAGTAAGTGTCCCTAGTTTATCATGATAGTTTTTCATGGTAGATTTTTTTAAACTGCTGCATTCCATGCTGGGATGGGTTTCATCCAGTGTTTTCTATTACATCCTGCCTAAGGAAGACCATACTAAAAGAGCAATATATTCACAGTAGAAATACTATGCAATCAGATAAAACACCCAAGGATGCCTAAAAAGAAATAAAAATAAAATTGTTAAAAAAATTCTAAAAACAATTTTAAAACAGGAAAGATTCAAATCACCGACCTTTAATTTAAATAGATTTATAGTAAACAACAAAAAAAGAAATGTTAAATGGTTCCACAAGGAAATACAATTTGGTGCACAAAAAAAACCCCAAAAGGGCATGGCTCAGTAGGGGTTAATAGGGGTTAATTTCATTACAGGTTTCTTGTGGCTCTTGTCATTCTGGAACAATAAGCGCCATTAGTTGAGATACCTAAAATGTTAGTTTATTGTCAAGTGGGAGGTCCTGAGCTGTAGCATAGAGCTTGGCACTGCCCACCTAGCACAAGCGAGATCAATTAGTATATTAGGTATCAACATTCATGGCACTGATTTCTCAGAAACAATGGGGCACATTTACTTACCCGGCCCCTGTGCAATCCCCTACCCGAAATGTCCATCTGCCACGATTCATGAAGATTGTGTGCCCGATCAGGTCCGCCGGAGTTCACCATCTTCCTCCCGGTGCTTGTAAGTGCTTGACTTGCGACACAAATTGAATTGTTAAATCCCGCATGCAGTCCAACTCAATCGGATCGTCAGACGGCCCGCCCCCCTGATTTGTGTCACGTGAAAGCCGGCGCAATTGCGACACAATACGATCCATGAGACAAATTGGGAAACACGACGAAAATGCGTCCGCGGGACAATGTGGTCTAGAGAATGTCAGACATACTATAGCATTTATAAAAGGAATAAAAAAAATTCTAATTTTCTAGTCTTACTGCATTGAACTCTTTGTTTTAACCTGTTTAGAACATTTTGTCCGCAAAACTCAGCGAGCGAGGTGGAATTTTATTTGCACTGCTCTTGTGTTGCTAACTGATAATTAGACTGTCAGTCACAATCTACAGGTTTCAGTGCATAGGCTGCGAACGTGCGATGATCTATCTATGCTCTCACTTCTCCAAGCAAACAGCGCCTGCAATTAATAAACCGCTAGACCAGATGGGATTTGTGACAGTCCGTCTGCAAGGGCCACCTTTTCCCTTTAACAAAGAATAAAGAATTTAGGCAGGGAGGAAATATTTAAACATATTTTGTAAGAATTGTAAACTGTAAGAAAATATAACTTAAACACAGAGAGGGTATTTAACCACCTTTTTTCATTTCATTCTTATTTTTTTTTTCCCACAATCAAAAATCTATAACTTTTTAATTTTTTTACACGTAAAGAGCTGTGTGACGGCTTGTTTTCTGCATAACAAATTGCACTTCATGGTGATGGTATTTATTATTCCATGCCGTGTATTGGGAAGTGGGAAAAAAATTCCAAATGCAGTGAAATTGGTGAAAAAACACATTTGCGGCATTTTTTTGTGGGCTTTGATTTTCACTGTGCACCACAAATGACATGTCTACTTTATTCTTTGGGTCGGTACGATCAAGGGGATACCAAATTTGTATAGGTTTTATAATGTTTTCATATATTTACAAAAATTAAAAACTTGTGTACAAATTTTTTTTTTATATTTTGCCATCTTCTGGCGCTAATACATTTTTTATACTTCGGTGTACGGAGCTGTGGGTGGTGTCGTTTTTTTTGCAACTTATTGATTTTTAAAGATTTTTCAAAATGGCAAAAAAGTGCTATTTTTGACTTTGGGCGCTATTTTCTGTTACGAGTTTAAATGCAGTGAAAAACAGTTATTATAATTAATGTGTTTGTGATTTGTACTGTTCATTTCTATCAGTTCTAGGGAAAAGGGGGGTGATCTGAATTTTTAGATTTTGTTATTATACTTTTTCTTTTAACTTTTTTTTTTATTTTTACTTTTACTATTTTTCAGACTCCCTGGGGTACTTTAGCCCTAGGTTATCTGATTGATCCTACCATATACTGCCATACTACAATATGGCTGTATATGGGGATTTTCCTTCTCATTCATTACAATGTGAAAATCGCACATTGTAATCAATAGATTGAAACTAGACAGCTTTGAGGTTTTCATGGCAATGGATCACCGCTCCCTGATGACGTCACGGGGAGCCACGATCTCCAACAAGATGGCGGCGCGCATGCACCAAAAACAATCTCAATTATTTGGGTACATTATATTTACATCAAATAGATTATGTCTGTGCCCCACATTAATCTGTAAAAACACATTACAGTGTAAAAACCAACAGTTAGTCAAAAACACCATAGTTGTATCCTACAACACAGGTAATAAATCCCCCTTTAATTTGTTAAAAGAAATCTATAACATCAAAATAAATTAAGATAAACCAGGAACACTTACTAATAGATCCGGGTAATTTTCTTATATTTGTTATCCATGGCCTCCTTCCTTTTAAAATTATGATTATGAGCCAAAAAGGTTCTGGGTGTTACCAGAGCCCCTCTGTTCTCCGGCTTTACACAGTTTTTTTTTTTTAAATCAACAATTAAACTTTATTTAAGGGCATCTGTAGATACAATGCACACAGTAGATACAGCACATTAACGGTGGTCTTGCAGGACCCCGCCTAAAAGAGAAAAATAAAGAGAGCAGTGTACAATTATACTGTATGTATACTCGGTTAGCTTCCATAGAAGGATCGTCTACACAGTAAAGAAGAAAAAAGGAACATGTAAAACCATCAATCATGTTTATAATCATACCGTACATGCGCCGTACAACAATGGGTTCAAATAAAATTTAGCACATGCCCTTGTAACGACAAATTCAAAATTTATACAGCACAAAGCACCCAACCACTCACCTACACCATGTTCCCACCCCAGGGCCGCCTCTAATGGTGTAACTAGATAAGGGCGAGAGAGACCCTAACATATCAGAGAAAGTGTGTCTAGGAAGAAATTGGGGAGGAACCGCAGTAAAGGGGGAGTCAAGCCATTTGTCCCAGATGGCATGGAGCCTCATATCCCTCTTCTTATGAATCAATAATCACTTTTTGAGCTGGAGGGTGTTATTCACTGCCTTGATCCAGTCACGAAGAGAGTGGGGGAAGTACAGCCATCCAAAATCTGGCTACTGTCTTCCTAGCATAATACAAAGATTCGGTAATCATGATCTGCAGTGGATTGGAACAATTCAGGATCTACCAGGAGACAGAGCTTAGGGTCATCAGGGACAGCCAATCCCATTTTATCAAACAGAAATTTGAGAACCTTCTGTGTGAACCCCACAAACCTGCACTAGTGTACTTCTACGGGTGATGTACACTTTGATTTTACTATGATGTGATCTTTGTGTATAAATCACTGCCACCAACACACTGAACATCACATTTTTTGCATAGAGACTAAGCTTCAAATGTTTTAAGGGGTTATCCGAGGTAAGTTTTGTTTTACTCTGGGTCCCAAGGGCAATAAAAAGAAAACAGGTTATCTCCCTCCAGTGCAGCACAGCACCTTCCATCATGACTGGTCCCTGTTTGTATAAAGATGCTCAGAAACGAGATGAGGTCGAGCTGTCTGCCCGCAGCAATCTACTGCTGCCATAGTAGAAAATAAATTAATCCTGTACATCCCCTTTAAATGCCTTCCTCATTAGTGTCCATCTGTGGGAGGATAAACAGGGAGATAGTGGGTGTTATAGCAGTGAACCTTAACAATTCTCTGGATAGACAACTGTAAAGGTGGATTCCTGAAGAAGAAGAAAAAAAATCACTTAAAAAAAAAGCTTCCCCTCCCCCCTCACAGTGATGGATATCTCCTGTGTATCAAGAGATGCTAGGAAGTAGAGAGCAAAGTGGACTACAGAAGGATTATAGCTTAGTATCTCCTCATTTGGCTAATTCATATTGTCATTGGGGACTGAGGTACTTGAATCTCTGACAGTCACTCGCCTAAGGGGTCAACAGTCCTCAGACAAATTAAAGTCTAAGTATCATTCATGATCAGCCCAGTGTTTACTCACTGCTGGGAGACCAACCACCATAAAAATATATTATAAATGTAATCTGCATAGATTTTAGAGTGAAAAAAAATGAAAGCATAGTTACACTTCAAACCTATAAAGATAACTCCGAGAACAATAAAACATCTGGATGACAAGAAAAGCGCGGCGCAGAAAGTGATTGCACCTGTTAAGAGGAAACTGTCTTCTAAAAGGCAAAGCAAAGGGATTATAGAAACAAAACAGCTTCCAGGATGAGCCATAAAGAACGCAGAAAATGAAATGTTCTAGCTTCTCTGACAAAACATTGCCATAAGAGGAGCTGTGTACGATTTAATTCAACGCTCGCTGCCATCTTGATGCACCTGACTGTTTAACTAAAGCTGATCAATTTCCCAAAGAGTGCTCTCCGAGAACAAAGAGTACTTGACATGTGAACATGTTAACTTCCTTCTCCTCGAACAAGAGGTTGCAGTGATCCAGGAACAGAATGGTCGGCTCAATTAGGACTAAAGTGGCGCTTAGTAGTACAGAAGGCATAAAGCGCTATAATGAAGACATTTCCACTCCTTCCTTTCAATGACTCTTCTTGTATGGATGTCGTCTGGAACTTGGTACCTGACAATGTGGCAAGTGCAATAAATAGCCCTTAAAGATGGTGTACATGGTCCTAACTAGATAAGAGACTACACTCAGACACATCCGGAAAGCATTAGTTATATTTCTTGTGTATTGGTACATTTTGGTCTTATTTTATTTAAAGAGGACCTGTCATAAATTTGGCACTAGGAGCTGCTTACTAAAGTGCTAAAATAAACGCAGCAGTGTTACAATGATAGCGTTATCGGAAACCTCTGGTAACACTTACACTGCTGCGGAGTACAATAGAAACATCGGACAAGTATCACAAGTAAGCCTGCTTGGGAAAAATGGATAAATAGCCCTCACTATCAAGAGTAAATAAGGCTACAATTTGAACTGTTTATTTGTCTATATTGTTCTTGAATGTTCCTTTTTGGCATAATGTACCATATACGAGTCCTAGCAGTGTTTAATTAAAGAAAAAAAACCTTTATCGCCCATCAGGTCATTTCCAAAACTAATGTAAAACAGCATAAGAAGATGGACTTTACCCACATCAATATAAGGTGCGGAGCTGGGTGCGAAACACGCGTCCGGGTGTCGGACGGTGTGACTAGGTTAGGCAACATGGCGCCTGGTGGGCATTTAATATGGTCCCATAATGTTTATTAGGTTAGCAATATTGTGATGATGCACAGGTACGTGATTGGACTTTTGATATTATTCATATCATATTTTGATATGCTGTACCGCATCGCTTATCTGTTGTGTGGAACCTTAGTACTTTGAAAATCTTTTTACCAGCGCCTATGATGTCATTTCTTGTTTTATGTGTTGCCTTTCCATGTATGTTCACACTGTCCGTGTTGTTTTGCTTTGTGTTTTTAAGTCCTTTTTAACCCCTTCACGCTCCGCGGCGGATATATCCGCCACGGAGCGCAGTGACTTAGCGCTCAGTGGCGGATATATCCGCCACGGCGCCTATGCCGGCTCGGCTCTGGATCAGAGCCGAACCGGCATCGGGAAACACGGGGTGCCGGCTGTAACTAATAGCCGGCACCCCAGTGTAACACCCGCGATCGGAGTTGTCTCCGATCGCGGGTGCTTAACCCTTTAGATGCCGCGGTCAGCGCGACCGCGGCATCTAACAAGCATCTGGGGTGTCTTTCCCCCACGATCGGCCCCCCCGAACCGTTTTCGGGGGGCGCCGATCGTTGCTATAGTAACTCTGGGGTCCGATCTGGACCCCAGAGTTACTAGCAAGAATTGCCAGTAAGATGGCGTCTGTGACGTCATCTTACTGGCAAAGTGCCAGCCTATGCAAGTGCATAGGCTGACACTGATAATACTCTGCAATACATGAGTATTGCAGAATATTATCATGAACAAGCAATCAGAGGATTGCTTGTTCATATCCCATGGTATAAAAGTAAAAAAGTAAAAAAAAAAGTTATTCAATAAAAAAATAAAGTCATAAATCACTAAAAATGCCCCAAACCCCCAAAACATATAAAGAGACATATAACTCAAAAAAAAAGTCTAAATCATAACACAAACCCCACATATATAGTATCACCGCGTCCGTAACAACCCGTAGAATAAAAGTAAATCATTATTGAACCCCCACGATAAACGCCGTAAAAAAAAACTGTTATAAACCCTCCAAAAATTATGATTTTTACCTTTTCAATCCCACAAAAAATGCTATCAAATGCGACCAAAAAACCATATGTACTTAGACATGATACTGGTGCAAAGTACAACATGTCCCGCAAAAAACAAGCCATCAACCAGCTCCGTAGCCAAAAACGTAACAAAGTTATGCCACTTGGAAGATGGCAATACAAAAATTATAGATTTTTCCCCACATTAGGGTTTTGTTTGACAAATTTAGTAAAACGTAAGAAAATATATTCATGTCTGGTATCCCCGTAATCGTATCAACCCATAGAATAAAGATAACATGATTATTAGGCTATACGGTGAACACCAAAAAAAAAAAAGTCAAAAATCCAGTACAGAATTGATGCTTTTCTACTCCTGCCCTCAAAAAAAGTTCCTAAATTTTCAACAATAGGTGATACCAACCCCAAAATGGTAACAATGGAAAAAGCATCTCATCCCGCAAAAAAAATGCCGTCACATGGCCCCAATAACGAAAAAGCGAAAATTTTATAGCCTTCAAAAGGGGCCAATGAGGAAACTAAAATCCTGGCAGCTGCAGGGCTCTCCTTCCCTTCTGCGTCTCGCTGTGCGCCCATAAAACAAGTCACAGCCACATGTGGGGGGTCTTTGTACTCAGGAGAAATTGCAGAACAAATTGTATGGTGGGTTTTCTCTTTTTATATTTTGGAAATGTGTAAATTTTAGTGCTAAATGAACGTATAAGGGAACAGTATGACCATTCTAAATTTCACCTCCATTTTGATTCAATTACTATGAAGATCTCAAGGGGTTAACAATCTTCGTAAAAGCTGTTTCTGATAGCTTGAGGGGTGCAGATTTGAAAATGGGTAGATTATATAGGGGGTTTTGATGCTAAATATGTAAAATTTCATTCAAAACTGTATTTATCCCCAAAATAGTCAATTCTGAAAATCCGGAAAAGCGATATTCTATTTGTAAGCTGCCTGACATCAAAATAAATTATCCAGACATTTCAGAAATTATGAAAATGTAAAGTAGACAAATGGGAAATGTTATTCAGCAACTTATTTAGGTGGTAAATCGATCTGCCTGAAAACGCAATGATTTAGAATTTCGAAAATGGCAAATTTTTCAAAAAATGTATCATATTTTCTTTTTTTTGTAAATAAACGCAAAACTTATCTGCCAAAATTTACCACTAAAATGAAGTACAACATGTGGGGAAAAAACAATCTCAGAATCGTTTTGATAAGTAACAGTGTTCAAAAGTTATAACCATATAAAGCGACGCATGTCAGAATCCAAAAAATCGGGCTGAGCCTTAAGCTGTAAAATGGCTGCGTCCTTAAGGGGTTAATGGGGTATTTTTAGTCGGATAATATTTTGTGATGTAATTTATGAATAAATTGTGCAATAAAGACTTGTTTTCATTTACAAAGTTGTAATTATTTTCAGTTATGGAGATATAATAGGACTTATTTCAGTTATGGAGATATGATAGGACTTATATACTCAATATAACGTTCTTGGGGAAGGACATGATATGCATGGCAATTTATACTATGCTTCAGTGTATATATACAATTATAAAAAATAATGAAAACTGTTCAGGAGGGGGCGGTCCGAGGCACTGCCTCTTCCCAGGGCTGCCTCGTGCGGCACTCCCTGAACCTAAACACACCCACAATCCCGCCCCCTCATGAATACGCTAGACTGCTTTGAGAGCAGTCCGGCATTTCTATTGTACTCCGCAGCAGAGGTTACCGATAACGCTATCATTGTAACACCCCTGCGTTTGCTTTAGCACTAGGAGCTGCTTACTTTATAGGTGCTGAATTTATAGGTGACAGGTCCTCTTTAATTAATAATAAAACAATGTCTTCCTTCCTTCGTTTTAAATTTTTACATTAGGGGTAATTTATATATCAAATCCGTCTATAAGTGTGAAAATACCATTTTTAATTTTCTATTAACTATATTTTTCTCTTTTAATTGTTTTTATCACGTTTTTGATTTGTCTGATACGACTCAGGGGGAAGGTTTGTAAACGACCCAGGATGACTTCACCCATGAATCCATGGAAACTCCAGATTTTCCAGATTCCCCTGAAATAAGATATCATTCAGTTGCACTTGCACCACAGAGAAAGGAGGGAGCCCCTCCAAGTGGCATCTGGTTTATGCAAAATTGATTTATCGGAGAGACAATGCATTTACATACACCAGGAAGAAGATGGTGAACTCCGGCGGACCTGAGCGGGGAAGCGACACATGCAGGATATCGGGCACACAATCTTCGTGAATCGCGGCAGAGTTCATTACAGTCAGACAACGCACTTTCGGTGAATTCTGCAGACCAGGTAAGTAAATTTGCCCCTTTATCTTTGTAAGGATAACAGTTTTTTTTTGCATTATGTGAGGCTCTAATGCAGAAATCATACAACATCCTTACTTTATGTTGATAACTGTAGGTCTATATATAAACTGCAATATGCTCCTCCGATGGTTTACATATACCCTAAAGTAGCTTCATTTTATTTTCCTCCAGTTCTGTAGAGCTCCTTTCTTAATGTCTTGCATACAGTGTGTGGGATTCACGTGTTTTTAAGATTTGTTCCTTTAAAATCCTTGTGAGTCATACATACACCTGCCATTTCCAGCAATTGTGTGATGTTTCAGAGCCTCTACTTATTAGACATGAAGTTTTAATAATTGCTTCATCACAGTCAGTGCCTTTTTTTTTTTTTTTTAAGATAAATTAGTCAGAGGTTTTGTCACTGACATTGACTACCAGCTAATAGACGCTGGACAAGTTGCGGAGATTTCAAGGAGAGGCAGAGGTACTGCAGAAAGATGAGTCACCAGTAAATGGCTTTGTAGCTCCTCTTTGTATATTACTGCATACTGATAAATCTCTGAAAAGGGCAAGACAACACAAGGTGGCTTATCTGCTCAGGTATTAATGTGTTCTTTTTATAGTTACTAGTCTTCAACACACTATATCATTCCAACCAAAAAGTGATAACACATGTTTCATTGGGTTTTCTTAACTAAAAGGACCATTTTACAGAATATCAAATATCTAGCACTCCAATGTTAAACAATGTCTACCAGTAACTCGATCAGCTTTCACTTAAAACCAGCAATGTTTAGGGCACTTTATAAGCTTTCCAGACATATCCCTCCTATCAACAAGGGATCGGTCATTTTAGAGAAAATTCACTTTTTTTTTTTAACTTTATTTAAATGAGCTTCTCAGTGCACCAGATGTGAGGCCATTAGTGCTAGTGCTCGTCTTTGAACTTTTAAACCATGTGCACTAGTAGGCATAGCCCCACTCCATATACAACAAGACACTCATTTAAAGGACATCTACCATCAGATTACATTATGGTAGATGACTATTACAAACCTCCCCGTCCCATAAACGTGTGTCCCAAGCTTCATATCTTATATCTTTGTATGACTGCATTTATGAGATATACAAATTAGGTTGTGGTGCTCTGCAGAGCACCATCAGGCTCCACTGTAATATAAGGCCTGCCGCGTCCTGAGAGCCGGTGTCATCGTTTCTCAGAATGTGTCTGCACAGCCCCGGACGAGCATAAATTATATTACGGTAGAGCCTAATGGTGCTCTGAAGAGAACCACAGGCTAATTTTCATGTCTTATAAACTTATTTTTACATAAATGCGGCCATGCAAAGATATAAGAAATGAAGCTTGGGACACACAGGGACGGGACGGGGAGGTACGTAATAGTCATGTTCCATCAGGTAATCTGATGGTAGATCTCCTCTAAATAGAGCTAAAAAAATATAAAATGTTTGCTAAAATGACAGATTTGTGTCTGAATGCCCTGTATAATTATGTTATTGCATTGGCATGATGCAGCTAACTAGTTGTAATAGCTTATAATGTGGCACTGAAAAAGAAGCAATCCATCTAGATCAGGGGTGCACAACCCATACCCCGCAGAAGTTTCAGCTGGCACCCTGATGTCTGCAAACCGATGAGTTCTTCCATAATTACTGGAAATTGGGGCGGCATGGTGGCTGAGTGAGTAGCACTTCTGCCTTGCAGTGCTGGGGTCTTGAGTTTGAATCCCACCCAGGCCAACATCTGCACAGAGTTTGTATGTTTTCTCTCTGTGTTTGCGTGAGTGTCCTCTGGGTACTCTGGTTTCCTCCCACACTCCAAAACATAATGTTAGGGGACCAATTTGACATGCTTTGTGCAGCGTTGTGTAATCTGTGTGCGCTATATAAATAAAGAATTATTATTATTAAGTGCTCATTGCAGGAAGATACCAGGTAGCGGTGTCTGAGGCTGGGTGCACACAGTGACATGCAATCAAGTGCCAGCACCAAGACCCATGCCAGTGTGGCGCCCAAAGCAAGAGGGGTCCACAGGTGTCGGGTGCACAGTCATCTCTACTATACTCACTGCTCCCTGGTCTCCTCCTGTTATGGGTGCCCTGAGCAGTGCATCGGGAAGAAGAAGAGGAGCCAGGTGAGGTGTCATTTCTTTTTGGCCAGCTCTGGGGGGTTCCATTAACAGTGTCTATTTTTAGGGAGTGAGGGGAACTCCATTATTAGTATCTGCTTCGATCAACATAATGGATATTGGGTTTAAGCACTGTATTTATAGTCTGCTCTGGGGTCTGTATTAATTTTTAATACAATGCACAGGATTTTGTGCTGTACTGTGGTGCATCTAGGGTGCTGATAACTAGTGCAGCCTCTTGAAGTTGGGCAGTATAACAACGCAGCCCTCGGAATGATAAAAGTTGTGGACCTCTCATCTCAACACTTTCAAAATGAAGGAAACAGGTCCCAGTTAGACCTCAGATCTAATGACCTAATTTGATAAAATCACAGAGATGTACAGAGAGGTCTTAGTGAGCAAGGATGGATTGGGGATTCCCACTTAGCCTTAGGCTCGCTGGCCCATTAATCAGAAGAAATCTGTGACATTATTTAGCATCTGACTACACATGGCCACTTTGATGAGACTCGCACTCAAATTGTTTCCAACCAATGAAAGATGGATACGTCCTACAGAGTACTGGAATCTAGTTTAGCCTTCAGGAAATCACATGAAGCATTCTGTTCTTAGAGTCATAAGAAAATCTAAAATATCAGCACTTCCAACTATATTGAACGTCAAAAGCTTATGAGGCATTAAAACTTCTTAAACCACCGTATAGCAGAGAATTCTCATTGGCAGGAGATGATGGATGTGTGTCGTACAATACTTTGTTACTATATAAGTATATTGTGCAAGCTGTAACTAAGCAACTTGGAAAGTACATATGTCACACTGCAATATGTATAAAACGAAATGACAATTGTCTTGCGTTCGGGAACAGAACAGGAGATATTTATAGACAAGGCGGAAATAATTCAGAAGGTATCTATCAGCATTGCCCATATAAAAATCTGAGGATTGTATTTTAGGCACATTGCACTACAGTTGATGTCTCTTCTGTTTCCTTGATGCAACTCAATAGGAGTAATATTTAATTTAAAGGGGTTGGCCACTTTAAACTACCTTTGGGCAATGCCTTAAGGGCAGGCTGCTGTTCAAATGTCCCACTTACTTTATTTTGGAATTCCTGATCGTTGTCCCAATCATCCGTCACTCTACTTCGGTCCATGGGCCCCCCTTCTTTCTTCCGCTGTCCGTTCGTGCAGCTTCACTTACTGGAGGACCGCGTGACTCTTCTCCCTGTCCTTCGTGCACGCACCGCTCAGCAACAGTCCTCTGCTATTCCGCGAGCTATCAGCTTATTGAGTAGAGGCACGGCTAGAACAGTGCGGCCCATGTCAGTATTTTACAGTGCAATGGCCACAGTAAAGCACTGGTGAAGACCCCGCTAATAAAACTGCTCAATCACTAAAAATAAGGACGGGCACGGTCCTGGAAGACCAGAAAAAAAAAAAAAAAAAAAAAAAAAAGAAAAAAAAAAAAAGGTGGAGGACGACATGCTCATTGCCCAGGAAAAAGGACACACTTGTTGTCTAGGGGGAAGGGAGGACACAAGTGGGCCGCTCGGTCAGGTGAGGTTTTTTTTTAGCACCCGCTCTTAGGACAAGAAGAGTTTTTTTTTTTTTTTTATAGGGATGTGTTTAGGGTTATTTAGGGAAAAGAAGCTGGAGGTTGACAACCCGTAATCTATTCTGACCCAAAATATGTACAAATGGATTTTGAGCTTTATCTACAAGCCATTTATAAACTGTGTGATGCTTCATTTCCCCACTGAACAGTTAGGCTATATTCACACTGCCGTTGCCCGCCCGTACCGTACCGTAGCGGGCAACGGCAGTGTACGGGGAGAGGAGGAGGAGGTGAGCGCAGCTCACCCCCGCCCCTCTCCATAGCAACCTATGGCGCACGGCGCCGTATTACGGGAAAAGATAGGACAGGTCCTATCTTTTTCCCGGGTACGGAACGGTACGGTGCCGCACGTGTGCGGCACCGTACCGCTCCCGTAAGGTGCCGTGCGCCCATAGAAGTGTATGGGGGACGTATATCGGCCGTATATACGTTGGCCGTATATACGTCCCCCATACGTTAGTGTGAATGTAGCCTTAATGTCAGGTTTTCTGACGAGAAGAACTTTACAAAGCACAAGCAGCAATGTGACAATATTTTGAGTATATTGATAGCCCTTTGCTCAAAACGTGGCAACGGATTCCTCTAAGCAGTGCTGCTCTATGTGTTGCCACTGAGGCAAGTATACAAGTTTGTTGTTTTGTTTTCGTGGGCACAGAAAAGATACAAGGAAATTTGGGACACTTGTGGGTAGTTTAGTGTCACAAATAGCCCTGACAGCTTCCATTTATGAAAGTTCTACCTATTTACTATCCCCTATCCTGTCGAGGGCAACTATGGGTGGGGTACACTGAAAACAGATGGATTCCGACACTCTGTTCAGTACTATGGAAGTATTTGGAAACTGCAGAGCACAATGCTCAGCTATCTCCGGTACTCACTAGTGACAACATTATGCTGTTACGGTGACCCCTAATCTTCAGGCTATGTAACTATTCAGAGACTGATTCGGCAAGCTCTGCATAAGATTGACGCCACAAAAAAAAAAAAAAAATACACAATATTATGAATAAAAAAGCTAATCTACAAACAGAAAATTGTGAATTAGATTACTCACCGGTAATTCTATTTCCGTTAGTCCACCATGACGGCCCAACCTGGAGGATGCCCCTTGACCTCTGCAGGGACAGGAAGAAGAGAGGTTAAATGCTCCCCCCCTTGCATCCTCCCGCCAGTGATTACAAAATAACCATGCTGAGGAAGATACAACCAGGTTTATTTAGTATGTTTGCTCCACATACAAAGGAAAATTATCTGGAAATAATAATACAAAGAAAGGAAGAAATCCAGCTGGGAGGGAAAATATATAGGCCGTCATGGTGGACTAACGGAAATAGAATTACCGGTGAGTAATCTAATTCACAATTTCCGCTTCGTCCCCCATGACGGCCCAACCTGGAGACTTACAAAATTAGTAAGCTTTTTTAGGGAGGGATTACAGCCTGTAACACCTTGCGTCCAAAAGATAGGTCTTTTGACAAGTGCAAGTCCAGCCTATAATGCTTGGAGAATGTAGTGGATGAAGACCACGTTGCAGCTCTGCAAATCTGATCTAGTGACGCTCCTCTTCTTTCCGCCCAAGATGTGGACATAGCCCTGGTCGAGTGAGCTCGGATTCCTGCTGGTATCGGGCTTTTCTGTAGGTCGTAACATGAGGCAATTGCCAGTCTCAGCCATCTTGCAATAGTCGCCTTCGACGCCTTCCTCCCCTTATTTTTCCCCTGGAATTGGATGAAAAGGTTAGAGTCAATACGCCAGGCCTCTGTAATTTGTAGGTATTTTAGGACAGAACGTCTTACATCCAAAGAACTCCATTCGCGTTCTCTTGCCGAAGAAGGGTTCTCACAGAAGGAGGGTAGGATAATCTCCTGATTCCTATGAAAGTCGGAAACCACCTTGGGAACAAAATTTGGATCCAACATCAACACAATTCTATCATCTAGAATTTTCATGTAGGGTTCCCTAATCGATATAGCCTGAAGTTCACCTAACCTTCTAGCAGAAGTGATGGCTATCAGGAAAACTGTCTTAAGTGTCAGGTTTTTAACACTGGAGGAATCAATAGGTTCAAATGGTTCCTTCATTAAGGCATTCAAAACTAGAGTTAAGTCCCATGCTGATGATTTTTTAACAGTCTGAGGCTTTAACCTAGAGGCAGCTTTAATAAATCTTTTGACCCACCTGTGCTCGATGAGAGGCTGGTCGAAGAAGGCACTAAGCGCCGACACCTGGACCTTCAGGGTGCTGGTAGACAAACCCAACTCCAAACCCTTTTGAAGAAATTCAAGCACCTTCAGGGTCTTGATGACTTCAGATGAGAGTCCCTGAGAGCTTAAGAAGCTGGATTCAGGATCCAGGCAGACAGCTGTAATTTCCCTGGGTTTGGATGATGGATTGGACCCTGATGTAGTAGGTCCTCTGATAGCGGAAGAATGACTGGATTCTCTGGTGACATCTTCTTCAAGAGTGGGTACCAGCTTTTCTTCGGCCAGTTCGGGCAGATGAAGATGGCTCTGGTATTTTCCTGAAATATTTTCCTCAGGACCCTGGCGATCAGGGGAATTGGGGGGAAGGCGTAGACTAGCGGAATGTCCCAGGAGTGAGAGAAGGCGTCCAGCCGTTCCCTGTTCTCCCCTTTTTCCAGAGAAAAATAATGCAGGCATTTGGTATTCTCCCTTGTTGCGAACAAGTCCACTAGAGGATAACCCCACAAAGATGTTAGCCGCTGGAAGATCTCCTCCTTGAGGCTCCACTCGTTTGGTAGGATCTTTCTTCTGCTTAGAAAGTCCGCCCTTGAATTCTCCGTGCCTTTTAGATGAGTGGCAGATATTGACAGAGTGTGTTGTTCTGCCCACAAAAATATTTTCCGAGCTAGGGTACTCAGGAGAGGAGACCTGGTTCCTCCTTGTCTTTTTATGTAGGAGACCGTAGTTGTATTGTCTGATAGAATTAGGAGGTGTTGGTGGGCAAGAAGAGGAGTGTTCGCGCTGAGTGCTTCCCATACTGCTTGCAACTCTCGGAAATTTGAGGACCTTCTTGTAATCTCCTCTGTCCAGGTACCCTGGGAAATTTGCTGAGGCATCACTGCCCCCCAGCCCCTCTGGCTCGCGTCTGTCTGGATTGGGATGTAAGGGCTGTTTGACCAGAAGATCCCTTTCCTCAGATTTCCGTCTTCCAACCACCATAGCAGGTCCTCCCTGACGGCAGGTGGGATTGGGATTTTCCTGTCCAGATCCTCCTGTTTTCTGTTCCAGGATCTTAAGATCCATCCCTGGAGTATTCTGGAATGGGCCTGACACCAGGCTACCGAGGAGATGCAGGCTGTTAGAGAGCCCAGAATCTTCATAGCTTCTCTGATAGAGATCACTGATTTTCTCCTGAACCTTGTTATCAGATCCTTGATGTGGTCTCCCTTGTCCTGTGGAAGGAACGACATTTGGTAAACTGAGTTCAGGTTTACACCCAGGAATTTCCTCACAGTAGCTGGGGAAAGTTCTGACTTCTGGTAGTTTACTATCCATCCCAGTCTTTTTAAGGTTTCTAGGGTGAGATCTCTGGAGAAGAGTAAGCTCCCCCTGTCTTGGCCAACAATGAGCAGGTCGTCTAGGTACGGGACGATCAGTACGTCCTGTAGTCTGAGAGACGCCACCACCTCTGCCATCACCTTTGTAAAGGTCCTTGGTGCAGATGATATTCCAAAGGGGAGTGCACAGAATTGAAAGTGTAGAGTAGCACCCTCTGGAGACAAGACAGAAAACCTTAAAAACCTTTGTGAGAAATGGTGTATAGGGATGTGATAATATGCATCCTTTAAGTCTATAGTGCACATTAATGCATCTTGGTGAATAATGTGTGTGGCTGATCTTACCGACTCCATCCTGAATTTCCGGTAGACGATAAACTCGTTGAGACCTCTCAGGTTGATGATTAGTCGGTTTGTGCCGTTCGGTTTCTTTACCAAAAAAAGAGAAGAGTAAAAACCGGATTTCTCTTGATCCTGTGGAACAGGTATAATCACTCCAGAAGACAAAAGAGAAGTTACTTCTTGCCATATTAAACTGTGGGATGTAAGTGACATGGAAGGTGAAGGTGGCATATATTTCGTAGGGGGAAGTCTGAGGAATTCGATGTTGTAACCATGCAGTAATATATCTAAGACCCAGGGATTTGAAGTGACCTTTGTCCATTCTCCTCTGAATCTCAGCAACCTTCCCCCTACTATGGCATCATTGTTTTTTGTTTCTATTAGGGTCTGTTGGGGTGGAGAACAGAAACCCTCTCCCTTTACCTCCTTTCGGGTAGCTCCAGCGTCCCCTTTTCCCTTTATCCTTGTAGGAATCCCTTTTGAAGTCTCGAAAGGGCTGCTTCTTGGGTATCGATCTCTCAGGAAAGCCCTTTTTCTTATCTGATGCTCTCTCAAGTATAGCATCCAACTCTGGGCCAAACACAAACTCCCCTGAGAAGGGAAGACTGCACAGTTTTGCCTTGGATCTGATGTCCCCGTTCCACTGTTTTAGCCACAGCGCCCGTCGGGTAGAGTTAGTAAGTGCTCCCTCCTTTGAAGCGAAACGAATTCCCTCGGCAGCAGAATCTGCGAGGAAGGCTGTTGCAGATTTCAGCAAAGGAAAGTTCTCCAAGATTGTTGATCTCGGAGTCCCTTCCTTGATGTGGGATTCCAACTCATTCAGCCAGTACAGCAAGTTCCTTGCGACTGAGGTGGAAGCCAAGTTAGTTTTCAGACTGAGCATGGAGGTCTCCCAGGCCTTTCTCAACAGGGAGTCAGACTTCCTGTCCATAGGGTCCTTTAATTGGGCCGCGTCCTCAAAAGGAAGGTCAGTCTTCTTTACTATTTTGGTAACTTGCACATCCATCTTTGGACAAGTGTCCCATACTTTAGACTCCTCGGGCTCAAAAACAAGTCTCTTTTTAAAGTTTTTGGACACGATAACCCTTTTTTCTGGCTCTTGCCACTCCTCAGAAACCAGCTCCTTTAACGTGTCATTCAGGGGAAACACCCTCTGGCGTTTTGCCTTCAATCCCCCAAATAGTTCCTCCTCCTTAGATCTAGGGGGAAGAATCTCCTCGATTTCCAAGGTCTGTCTAATTGCTTTTAAGAGACCATCGAGTTCCTCGAACTGAAACAGATGACGTGAATCTTCTGTTTTTTGTGAGTCCGTAGGATCATCATCTTCTACGTATGAGCATGAGGGAGCTTCAGAATCATCCCCCCCCTCAGATATAGAAGAATCCGGCTCCACTCTAGGTTTTTTACACGGTGGAGGCCTGGACGTAGCAGCGGCCACTGAAGAACTTATTTTCTCCTCGATAAACCCCTTTAATTCGTCTAAGAAGGATGTCTTTTCCTCTCTCATAAAATTGTCGATGCAAGACTTGCAAATCGGCTTTTTGTATGAGTCGGACATAGAGTGGGCACACATGTTGCACTTTCTAAGCCGGCTTTTCTCGGGTTTTTCAGACCTGCTCGTCTTATCCCCTTTATCCTCCTTGCCTTTCGTTTTAGACCCTTGGTCTTTCTCCTGAAAGGGCAAGCGGAGGATAATAAATGACCCACTATTTTACACACAGTAAAAAACCCAAACCTGCACAAAATCCCACTTACAGAAACCGGAGGATGCAGGAAGGTAGGGTCTGCCTCGTCAGCCATCATAAAAGCCGTGGAAGCGCACAGGAAAATTCAGAAATACACAGCACAGGAAACCAGCACCGCAGCGTCACGCACAGATCTTAGACCTGAGATCAGCGAGACTACCTGCTCCAGGTGACCTTAAATACCTTAATGGGGAGCCCATCCCCCTGTAGACTTCGCCTGCGCCGTGCTCCCGTTCCCAGGGATGCATTGCGGTCCTGTGAGCCGCCACTTCCGGTCGCGACCGGAAGTCGTCATCGGACCTCGAGGACGCCGGGAATTGTAGTTTTTTCGGCCGCCGCGCGCTCACACACGGATCGCGGAGCGGCGGCCAGGACGAACGGACTGGAAGGGCGGCGAAAGGGAGGACACAAGGCCGACCGAACGCCCCAGCCCGCCGGGATTTAGCCAGCCAGGACTACCCGTAAGTTTACTTCGTCCCCCCCCCCCCCCTGGAGGAGAGAGGGCACCTCTCTTGTCCTGCCTCGGCAGGGACAGGAAGAACACTGGCGGGAGGATGCAAGGGGGGGAGCATTTAACCTCTCTTCTTCCTGTCCCTGCAGAGGTCAAGGGGCATCCTCCAGGTTGGGCCGTCATGGGGGACGAAGCGGAAACAAAATTTATTCTCCATAAAATATACAGCCAAGCAAAAATTATTTAATTTTCAGTTACACCGTTTTCTCATAGACTTCAAACTTGTACTGAATGCCATTTTCTTCCTGCATTTCTGACGATATGCCTGGATATCTAAAAATAGAAGAAAACACACAATAAATACAGGATTTATTGTTGCAGGGATTAGAAAATGCAGCAGAAATAAAGTGGAACACAGTATATTATTGGAATTGCTCCCTTAGAGAGGGAACGGGAGAGATCTGATAAGTGGCAGGAAATTCAAATGTTCCCCGGCTTCCCCATCATCGAGGACCATCATTTCATACAATGAATAAATTGAATGCAAATTTACGACTCTCAATGACATGAAAAAAAATTTTGTGTCCTGGATCATTGCTGTAAACACAAATTACTATTGGCAGCCCGATGCATTTCATTCACCATCTGGTCACCACTTCTATGGAAAATCAATTTCCTGGATGTGGTGTTTGCTTGGATAAAGGTTATTTTATTCCATGTGCACACTAGTATAAGGTGAATAATGGATTCTTCAGTCCAGATCATAAAGGTGTACAGAGAGGGACCTTGGAGCCATAATAGATGCTTTTGGATTAATCTTAAAAGAAAAGAATGTCAAGTTTCAGAACGCACAAGGCGACTTGGATGTACAGAGCCGGAGATTTTGCCAGTTAAAGCCATAGTTAGTGGAGATTAAATGAAAAGAAAGGAAATCAACCCATTTTTTACTACTTTTCTAAATACTATAAAACGATTAGAAGTGACCCTTCCCCAGCAGCTTCTTAACTTGACTCATCTCAGGCAAAACAGAACTTTTTATTTGGAGGAAATACGACAAAGCATGGTTCTAGGTACTAAATAACCAAATATACGGGCATCTAAATTACCGGTAACACTGCTGCTGCAGCCTCTTAACATGACTCAGGAAAAAAAATAATAATTCTTCTCCTCAAGTCTGGTGAAAATGAGCAGAGAGGTAAACAGGCGAGATTCCACATAAAAGTAGTAATTCAACATCGACATTTCATATCCTATCAGTGGGAGCTGGTGGTTTAATACGGTAAAATCTAGTGCACCTTTAACTTACCCTGGGAGTAGTTTATATGACTGGAGATCAATTTCAGGCAAAAAGGTGTCACATTCAAATTCCTGCTGAATTCTGGTTAAAAATATCCTCTGGTTGACCGGCTTGTCCATAACTTCCTGTCAAAACAAAACACGTAATAAAAATTAAAAACAGAAAATAAAGCTGTAGGAATGCTTTTTTTTTTTTTAAACAGGTACTGGTGCAGGACTAATGTATATAAAGCCCCCACCTTTCCTACAGCTCCTTCTTTTAATAGCTCCTGTGCTGTAAGTGCCCCCTTATGAAATACACATCAAAATACCTTCTCTTACAGCCCCATCTTTATAATGCCCCCTTTTTAGTCGCCGGTACTTTTAACGATAGGGCTACCAAAAGGCAACTATTATAAGCTACAGAAGAGGGGGCATTATAACACCCGAGTAATGGCCTTCCTCTCTCCCAGTCCATTCCACCTCCTTTTGAAGAAAAAAAAACAAAAACAAAAAACAAATACTCACCTTACTACTGTTTCCTGAAGCCATAGCAGCCCCCTCTTCTATGTGCCCTGAAGCCTGCAGATGCTATATGATATTTCTTTTTCAGCTGCGGCCCAGTGCCGCTGGTATAAAGACATTTTATAACTTGCCAGAGAGAGGGCCATAAGTTTAATGGGGCAAAATCTGGTGACCAATTCCCTTTAAGGAAGTTTTCCATTGATCATCAGCAGTTCAAAAAAAAAAAAAAATAAAATAAAATAAAATGTGGGCTGCAACGTGGGAAAGGGGAGCTACAACGCGGCCCCACAAATTTTCTGAACTTCAAAACCCCTTTTAGGCCAAATAGTACAAGCAGTGGAGGGTATAGAATCCATAGTAGGTATTATGGCTGTGGATTCTAACTCGGGAACTTATATGTTGCACTCTACCAGTGGGAACTCTAGTACTGGGTGTGGATATTCTGCAGCAATTTAGTCAGGAATCTTAAAGTTATTTATTTATTTTTTTTTTTTGGAAACCAAAAAAAGTCTCCACTAGACCACCCCCAACCCAACTTCTATCTTGATAAAACTGTAAAGAAAAATCTAGAAAATTCCTAAAACCTGCAAAGATATAAACAATCCTTATTGTAGATGATAAAAGTCAGGGGAACATAACTATAAACTGCAGCGTTGCTTTTTAAGCAAAAGGAAATGAACATTCAGAAATCTCCTGTTTGTCATCTCTAAAGATTGAGGAGTCATTTACAATACAATAGCTCAGAGGCTCAGTAACTGCTGGGGGTGTGAGAAGAATCACAGTAACAGCCATGATGTAGTCCCATCCAATGATTATACTGGCACTAACAGAACTGCAGATATTTGCATGTAAAACCTACAGCTCTCACACTCTACATAGAAGAAAAATAACTAAACAGGTTTTGAAAAATTGTGAAAAACTAAACGGGTTTAGAAAAATTGGCCAACAGTTTGTTGATTGAGCTGTGCAAGGCCTTGTTTTTTTGTGATATCTGTTCAGTTTCTTTTCCATCTGACAGTCCTGTGTATACAAAAATCAATGAAAATGGAAATCTGATAAATTCTTCATTTCAAAAAATAAAAACTTGTAATAAACAGTAATCTGCAAATAATTAACCCCCTTGTTTGTGTTATGCGTCAGCATCCAGTGGTAGGATTGATAAAAATCATCCAAAACAAAAAATCTCTACAAACTTGTAATCACAAATTTCATCCCAAAATAGGATTTCACTGCAGCGCAGACTAATCCGGCTCCCTGTTATTTAAAGCAAGTGAATAGTTTCTTTCTACCTAAAGTTCAAAAAGCTTTCCTTCTAGAAGTGTCCACAGTACAAGACGCGTGGGTAGTTACTTTTCCATGGAGACAAGCTACCTGCAGGGAGTTCAACATGACTCACTGTTACTCTTGATCTAATGTAATGTGGACTTATTCTTTTTTTCCCCGAGCTTCCACCTAATAAGCTTCTGGGCTCCGTCTAATTACACTCCAGCCCCCTCCTCCTGGATCACCAAATGGGGTTTTATTACTTGTGACGTGAGGGAGTGCCACAACTTCACATACTCAGACTTCTTCAATTACTTACATTTTGTTTATTACTGTGTCCTTAAACAAAATCTCCCGTATAACCCTATAAGGGGGACCTTTTACCTCCTCACACTGTGAAGATGCACATACCATACTTTAGGGCATTTATAGTCCCCCTACGGTTGCTGAGATCAGTCAAAATATCTGACCATAATAATCCTCTCCACTGAGATGGAGCCAAGGAGGAGGGTGTATGTTATGATAATATTCATCTTGACAGATGACCAGCAAAAGCCCCTTCCACCCCCCTCTCTAACAGTGGAGAGTAATACAATGGTCAGATACAGGGACTAATATCTCACCAAACGAAGGGTTGGGCTAGAAAGAAAACTCAAAAGCACCCCTGAATCTGTGAAGGCGCCCTGACAGAATGGTTTGCTAATCTCCACATATGAGATGTGAAAGCTCCTCTTTAAAGGCAATAGGGAATCCAGTTTACAGTGGATTGAATAAGTAAGTATAGAAACCTTTTTCATGGCAGTCCGTCTTGGGTACCCAAGACTTATTTACTAGAACATTATTTAATATGGGTTTGAAATAAAATATAGAAATTGCATTTTTTGGGTTTATCTAAGGTCTCTTATAACTATGGGAAATGAGCCATTTTAAGGATAATAAGGACTTGCATTACGCTTAACCAGACAAGTCCTTCAACAGTGTGCTTAGTGTATATATATATATATATATATATATATATATATATATATATATATATATATATATATATATATTACACATACATATACACACACACACACACAGACTGTTAATGGCCTTCATGTTATTTTATATCAATCTCTGACCTGTCCGGAAGCAGAACCTGATACTTTTCTAATATACACACAGTGCATCGCTGCCTGGACCGATAATATGTGTGCTGACCTTTCAGGTATGTGTACAGAGTAAATACATCACCTCTGCCAACTGTGATAAATATCACCCGCTGCTGTGTTCCCAATTCCTCTTCCAAGCACTTATTTGTTTCAAACGTTTTTTTTTTTAAACAAGGTCCATCACTTATGTTATTTTTCTCCAAAATGATGATTTTTTCCTCAATCATCCAGTCTTATTCACTGATGGGTTTTTCTCAGCTCTCAAATAGATGCAGTGCTTGATTATTAAATATTTCTTTTATTGCAATCTGCTTGGATGACTTTTCTGCAGATTGTCACCTCATCATCAGGTTCAACATCCGTTACACAGCAGGTAAGTGGAAATAGACACCAGCCTGTCAAAACCAACCTAAAAAATATGGCAAAATCCACGTGGGAGGGGAGTAGTTTTGCAGCACAAGCAGTTGTCTTATACATGGGGCTGTGTGTATCCCCCCCCCCCCCCAAAAAAAAAGCATTTGCAATGTAATTGTAATAATGTAAACGGTTAACAACAGAGCGGCTCTGTATAAACAGTCAGATTGATTTGACTTTCTCATGGAATAAAATAATGAAGAGAAAAGGTCATTGAATGAGTCAGAACCAGAGCACAATGCATGTAAATATGAAAGGCAGGCTTCCTGGCCTAATAGTGCTCAAACTGCGCTCGTCACAAATGAGACGGGAGGCTGGAAATGCCGAAAAAGGCTGATTAACTGTTGTGTCAATTATGTCGGCATTTTCCTTTAAATACCCGTTTCCATATCTGTATAAAAAGAGTGTAATTTACACAGTTTCCACTGATTGGAGATCCTGCCAGACACTTGTAGCAGGTCTGTGATTTTGGCATTGAGATTAGAGACGTACGAGCCGCTACTGTAGGGTTGGGTAGATGGGAAAATAAGTAATTGCTTTAATTCAGCAGATATTCAGTACTTTATGCACATATGTTACAATGGTTTAATACAGTGGGGGAGATTTATTAATCTATGGACAACAGAATTGTGTTAGTGTTTTTTTTTTTGGTGCAAACTACGCCTGCACCACATTTATAAAGGGTTTTAGACGGTTTTCTGGCTTTCCTACGACTAGCTCGATAAAAGGTCAGTTCGCCAGAATTACTGCTGAACCGACAGAATTGCGTCCCAACTTTCTGGTGTAAGATATACTGCAGGAGGTGCAGAGTGTGACTAGACAGTCTTCCACTAGGACAGATTTATCATTCAGCATTAGACACTTGTATGAATCTGGTGCAGAATAAGACTGTCTAGTGTAACTCTGCACTGTCTAACCTTATACTAGACAGTCTTATTCTGCACCAGATTTATAAAAAAAAGTGTCCCAAATCTGCACTGTGTAACCTTAGGACACTATAAATCTGCCCCAGTGTTTACAGCTGTCTGACTTTGGTAGCTGTTCCATCAGTCTATATAAGAGTTTTGCATTACGCGAACACAGGTGTAGCAGAAGGTCCATCGAAATCTATTCTAGCAGAAGTCCGTTTTTCATTTTTTACATCTGTTTTCTTTAAACAGATTGTGGGAAGTCACTGTTGTCCTAGCTTTATGTCCTTCAAGTTCTGCACTTGACCAGACTAGGTTTTTTTTTTCCCCAAGTACAAGTGCACTGGATGTCAGAGAAAATGAAGGCGTTTTAACACACACCTCCCAAACTAAACCCTGGATTCTCTAGGTGCCTTGTTGACTCCTAACGCACAATACAAGCAAAATTAATCAATCATTGTCCAGCTCTTCAAGTTAAATACCTAAGCATAGTAATGACCATTATTCAGAAGGTTGGTGTTTTTTTTTTTTTTTCCATACGTACTCTGTAATAGGTTAGGACGAGAATGTTTGTCCTAATTTGCAAACTGTTGCGCATAAGGCCGAGCATTCTCAAGATCAGGATGGGTGGAGCCGAGATTTCTATCTCTCTCTGCTGTGTGCCTGTAGCCACGCCCCCTGCAGTACAGCACGGTGCATATACTGATGAACGTAGACACTTCCTGCCAGGAGATTGTGAGAAGAGAGTAGCTGCAAACTGCAACCTACAAGGAAATAAGTGATCCAGGGGAAGGGGGGGGGGGCAGGCACATATCTGTGAGCAGAGCAGAGCTGACAGTGTAAAAGTCTGTAAAAAGCCTCTGTGTAATAGGCAGCATGCATCTAATCTCTGATCTGTTTCATCTCCATTTCTGTGCGTCAGTGTGTTAGTCAGAAGCCAGATGAAAGTGCATATACACCTGTACCCTGATAATGTAACAACATTGTCACCCGACAAAACTAGATGGATCATGAAGTGTCTGCTTAAAGGACACCTGTCATCAGGTCTGTGTCACTAGTCCTGTCACCTCTACCTGTTGGAGCAGCTCACAAGGATCCCATCCCAGCCTTTATCTAGTTATTTCATACATTATTCATTGTAAAATCATCTATTCTTTATTATGTAATTGAGATTGGTCACATGGTCAGAAGCAGTGATGTCACCCCTGTTACCCCTCCCCTCTCCTCCCCCTGCTCATGTCTGTGTGTAATGTATAGTAAAGCATGGCTAGTGTGTGTATGTCATCTGCTGACATGCTGCATCCTCCTAATATACAGGTGAGAGACACAGACATCAGCTACACATGAATCTGACATGTTCTGCTGTAACATGGCTGCATGGAGCTGCTGTATCTCTCCTAAACACACACACACATGCACACACAGGCTGCCGGGGGCGTGGCCACCAGCACCAGGAAGCACATCATTATACAGCCTCACACCATTATACAGGCTGTCAGTCAAGCACTGGGGGTGTGGCTGTACCTCCCACTCATGAATAGAGTGGACAGCTTGAATATGCTAATGCTTCATTGGACATTTCACAGGTCATTTGCATACAGCTTTAGGACCTCATTGCTTAGGTTTACAGGCATGTAGAGGGACAATGAAGGGACAGAGGCAATGCTCTCTAATGGCAGTGTATGAAAATATATTTAGTTTAGGGGGGTTATTTTGCATGACGGGTTCTCTTTAAAGAGTCCCTGCCCACACCCTGGAATTTTGCACTGAGCAGCCTAGGGAGTGATGGGTGCTAAAACAGCATTAAAACATTGTAAAAGTAACATTGTAAAGTAATAGGTTAAAATGTTCTTTATTGTGTTAACATCACTAGGGGATTGAAATATGAGAAATTTCTTTCATGGGAAAACCCCTTTAAGTCTTACCCATTAAGTGGTTAATGAAAGTTATTGTGGATTAGACAATTAGAAAAGGACTTTCCTTCAGCCAAGCCACCCTATGGGTCTCTTGGCCTAGAACTGAACAAAAACACATTGGGGGAGATTTACTTACCCGGTCCCGTCGCAATACCGCAGTCGTTGTCCAACGTGGATTAGGGTCCGGCGAGATTCGCTAAGATCGTGCATCCGAGTTCCTTCCTGCGTCACTGCTGCGCCGAGGTCTGCCAGTTAACCTGCTTCTTCCTGGTGTGCTGATCTTGCGACACAAAACCTTTTTTAAACTCCGTGGTTTGTCCGAATCAGTCGGGTTGTCCGACGGCCATGGCCCCCGATTTCTGTCGTGTGCAAGCCGGCGCCGATGCGCCAAAATCTGATCGCGGAAATATTCAAGAAACCCGACGAAAGTGCGTCCGACGGATCCTTAGTAACTGAGCCCCAATGTGCCAAGAGGAGGCCAAAATACACAAGGGAAAAATGACCCTTTTAAATGGATGATAAAAGACAACACTCACCTGCTTTGGCCTGATGCATTTGAAATATGTAAAGTGCAATGAACCTCATAATGTGAACACAACCCAGGATGTACATTAATCCAGTGTAAATTTTCACAATTCAAATTTACATTGAAAAAAACAAAACAAAACACACACTTGTTTCCAGGACAGCCCCAGCTTCCTAGCTGTACAGGTTGTATCAATACTGAGGCATCAGCATGCAGAGGAGGCGTAACTTTTTGTAGCTCTGGCCTACTTGACCTATCAAGATGATGCCTGGAGAAGTCAGGGAGGAGCTGTGTTGTGTACCGCTCACACAACAGCCATGGCAGCTCCTCATTCTCCTCTTACCTAGTGTATGAGCTGTCAAGAGCTGCATCATCAGTACTGCAGAAAGGTACCATCCACAATGCTCCGCAGGTACAAAGTAAAGCCTATTCTTTATTATATGCAAGGGACTTTTTCAAAGGGGTTCAACTGCCTGTCTATGATGATTGTACAGACGTCAATGCGACCTATGAACTTGTATTTGCACTTTTATCTTACATGTGATTAGAAGCGCGGTCCCCCATTTAAGTATTATCAGTACTATCAGAAAATAATTTTGTTTTTCAAGATACAAATCTCTGAGATCCTTATTCAAGCATAATTCATATAGTAATGGAACCATCCATGCTGAAAACAGTTACCTCTTTAGCAGTATACAACGAGTAATATTAAGTTCACACCAAAGCTCATGGTGTCCATTATGAGTGAGTAGCACCCACCCAGGTCAACATCTGCAAACAGTTTGTATGTTCTCTCCGTGTTTGCGTGGGTTACCTCCGGTTTCCTCCCACACTCCAAAACATACTGGTAGGCTGTTTAGATTGTGAGCCCCATGGGGACAATTAGGAATTATTATTATTCAGTTATGGAATAGAATAGACACAGACACATAGAACTCATGGTAAAAATTAGAACTTTCACTGGAAGGTAAATTTAAGAAAGTTTAACTGCAGCAAGTGTTATTTCTGCCATTAAAATGACAAAACTGAAGATGCAACGAATAGTGGTGTGAACTAGGTCTTACAGACTTACATTTAAACGGCTGCACACGTTTGTGTGTAAGAGCCCTGCTGTATGGAGGAAGTATGAATATATTTACACAGGCTGCACACGTTTCTGTGTAAGAGTCCTTAGGCTACATGCACAATGCCATCTGCAGCCATTTGATCTGGCCGTACAATTTGCAGCCAGATCATCATTAGCAATGTAGTAAATGAAGGCTAAACACACAGTGAGCACATAGGGGGACATTTACTATGGCGTTTCCGCCAGTTTTGTGGCGCTCTCACCACATGTTCTGCTCTCCTACCCATTTATTAGCTGGCGGCGCCAGAAAAAATGACTTTTTCCGTCTGCTCCGACTCTTCTCCGAAAAGGGGCGTGGCTTTGGCGGAGTGGAAACTCAGACACAATTAATATGTGTCGCAGCCCTTTTTGGGCGCTGTAAACTGGCGGAAAGTAGACCAAAAGAAAATTGCTCTAGCAGGGACTGTTGGACACATTTCTGGTGCTCGGGACAGATTTTGGTCCCAGGGACAGAAAATAGTCTCGGCGCCAGAAATGTCTCTGCACAGCTCTACAATATTAAATGTGTATCTTCTTTCCCAGAGCAGGTCGGTAACAAAGCCAATGCAGACACCGACGCTTTAAGTAAATGTCCCCCATAGTGTCTCTCTGCAGAGTCTGGCCCGGAGTCCCTATGGGGATGGGAGTGTTAAGCAGTGCTCATCCTTACCATCTCCTCCCAGGTTGTGGCCGCTATACCAGTGTTCATGTAGCCTTATAGCCAGACTTTTATATTAATTCTGGTTTATTTTTTATTCCACACTTCATTCCTATCATAATAAAGATAAGTGCCCCTTGCCGTTGTGGCTAGATAAATCTCCGCTTACTAGTAAAAATTCTTTACCTTATAGAGTGAGCTGCCTCCAATGATCCAAATTAGATCAATTTTCTCTTTTAACTCAGGAGTATTCAACAGGTCCAAAGCCTCATCCAGACTCTTGGCAAGATAGTGAGCTCCTTTTGGTGGTTCCCTGTTTAACATAAGGACATGTTACACGAGTTGTGCTCACGGCCGGGTTCACAAGTCTGTCAGAAGGATCTATGGCCTACGTGCAATATAAATTACTTTTTCTTATTACACTTTGTGACAAAGCATACACCATGAAAACATTGTAGATGTAAATGAGAAAACCCTAGGTAAAAGTGATACACTGCCTCAGATTTGTGAAAGGCTTTGCACTATAAAGAACATGCCAAGCGCTTGCACATGTATTTATAAAGTGTCCGCAACACACATTTCTGCACCTATAGCTTAAAAGCAATTAATTGCAAAGTCAATATTTGCCTAGAAAATGAACTTTTTCCCCCAAAACACATTTCATCTTCATTGCAGGCGCCTTAAAAGGAGCAGATAACATCGTTTCAGTGATTGCTCCAGTAACACAGGTGTGGGTGTTGATGAGGACAGGGCTGGAGATCAATCTGTCATGATTAAGTAAGAATCACACGACTGGACACTTTAGAAGGAGGCTGGTGCTTGGCATCATTGTTTCTCTTCTGTTAACCATGGTTATCTCTAAAGAAACACGAGCAGTCATCATTGCACTGCACAAAACTGGCCTAACAGGGACGAGTATCGCAGCTAGAAAGATTGCACTTCAGTCAACCATCTATCGCATCATCAAGGAATTCAAGGAGAGAGGTTCCATTGTTGCCAAAAAGGCTCCAGGGCTCCCAAGAAGGACCAGCAAGCGCCAAGACCATCTCTTAAAAGTGTTTCAGCTTTGGGTTCGGGTTACCAGCAGTGCAGAGCTTGCTCAGGAATGGCAGCAGGCAGGTGTGAGTGCATCTGCACGCACTGTGAGGCGGAGACTCTTGGAGCAAGGCCTGGTGTCAAGGAGAGCAGCAAAGAAGCCACTTCTCTCCAGAAAAGAACATCAGGGACAGACTGATATTCTGCAAAAGGTACAGGGAGTGGACTGCTGAGGACTGGGGTAAAGTCATTTTCTCTGATGAATCCGATTCTTTGGAACATCTGGAAAACAGCTTGTTCGGAGAAGACAAGGTGAGCAATACCAACAGTCTTGTATCATGCCTACTGTAAAGCATCCTGCAACCATTCATGTGTGGGGCAGCTTCTCAGCCAAGGGAATCGGCTCTCACAGTCTTGCCTAAAAACACATCCATGAATAAAGAATGGGACCAGAATGTCCTCCAAGAGCAACTTCTCCCAACCGTCCAAGAGCAGTTTGGGGATCAACAATGCCTTTTCCAGCATGATGGAGCACCTTGCCATAAAGCCAAGGTGATAACTAAATGGCTCAGGGAACAAAACCAACAAATTTTGACAAAATTGATTGTGCAAGAATGGACTGCTATCAGTCAGGATTTGGTCCAGAAGTTGATTGAGAGCTGCCAGGGAGAATTGCAGAGGTCCTGAAGAAGAAGGGTCAACACTGCAAATACTGACTTGCTGCATTAACTCATTCTACCTGTCAATAAAAGCTTTTGTTACTCATAGGCTACATGCACACTGCCGTTGCCCGCCGTACCGTAGCACGGCGGGCACACGGCAGCGCGCGAGGAGAGGAGGTGGTGAGCGGTGCTCACCCCCGCTCCTCTCCATAGGGATGTATGGCGCACGGCGCCGTAATACTGGAAAAGATAAGACATGTCCCATCTTTTTCCAGGTATGGAGCAGTACATGTGCGGCACCGTACCACTTCCGTAGGGCATCGTGTGCCCATTGCCGTCTATGGGGGATGTATATCGGACGTATATACGTCCCCCCTGCGGCAGTGTGAATGTAGCCATAATATGATTGATAAAAACATCTGACAAACACACAAAAACCAGAGAGCAACTGATCATGTGAAAATATAATATTTGTGTCATTCTCAAAACTTATGCAGGACCCTTGGTATGGAAGGCTAGAAGCGTGTGACTGGCTCAGTTCAAAGCCAATACTACCAATTAGGAGTGTTACAAGAGCATTTAGTAACTCCATCTGGGTAATTGAAGAGCAATGGTTAAAAGTTTTCATCCCATTTAACTGCAGTCAGAATATTGTACAAATTAATAAAACAAAAGCACATGACTTACATCAGCTCCTTGCTAAGGACTATGTTTATTCGTTCCTTCAAAGGTCGATTCTTTTCTGGAATGGAGAACCATGTTTTTCGCCCCATAATGACTACATTTTGCTTTCCTGTGGGAGAAGTGCACAAGACTTACCCTCCTGCTCTCTAGTCATAACATCCTACACACTGCAGAAGCAAAACTACTACTGCAGTGACATCTAGTGGAGACATAGGAGAAGGCAATGTCAATGAGCAGGACAAGACTACAACACAGGAAAGTGGCTGAATTTTTATCTAACGTTAAATTAACTAATATGCAAATTTAAAGGCAGAGCCTACTGGGGTTTGAAGTAGCCACTGCTGTCCTACATCCTTCTGTGTCCTCAGTGCGCTGCCGACAGTCTGTTTGCAGCTTCATCAAGCTCTAAGCAAGCACAGTAGCCGGGCTAAGTGCCGTTGGCTGCAAAGATAGGAGTGTGCACTCTGCCACCGGGACTGAGCAGGAGCTAATGCGCTTGTGCAGAGCTCGCAGAAGCCAGCAGCATGAAGGAGGAATGTTAATATTACATACAAGGTTAGGAAATCAAGAATCTCCAGGATAGTTTCAAATAGTTTTCCCATTTCCCTAAATGACTTGCCTGTGTCCAGTGCAGAGTTTCCGTCACTATAGCATCTCTGATGTGGTGTATTCACCCATCACAGTACGGAGCATGGCCAGGCAGTGCAATAGAGCCTCTGCCAGCAGTTCACACATGCATGAGACTGACACACCCTCTACACAGGAGAACATCTCACAATCCCCCCTGCACCCTCCTGCACAGTGTACCAGCCTGTGACGCTACAGTGCAAAAGGGATCTAGTAATGCCTTCTGGTTCATTAGCATAATTTTAAAAGTTGATTTTTAGAAGGAAGGAGGCCATGGATAACACATATAGAAAGATTTCCACAGTGTCCAGTGTCCAGATCTCTGAATAAGTGTCCCTGGACTATCAGGATGGATTTTGATGGTAGATATCCATTAAAACCAACTCTTCAGTTCAAAGAATAGATCCAACAGCAAACAAAAGCCCTTCAACTGGTCTAGGTGTTCTGTAAAGCACCAGCTCCACATCAGGGGTCAGTAACTGTATGTTCATCCATGACATGGTCTGTGTCCAGCTTAGTTCCTTTTAGGTAAAGTTGGCTGGGCTGCAATACCATGCAAATCTACAGTTCTACACATAATGGTGTGCGTTGTACAACTACAGAGGCCACAGGCTGCAAACAATGGAGCTGCAAGTCATCAGCCGTTAGGTCCTCTCATGTGTGATATTTGCAAGAGCCAGAAACACGGGCAAGTATAGGACCTGCTCTGAGTTTTGTGGCAAGGGCAGTTGACACAGACACGCTGCAGTGTGTATGAGCAGACAGCACGTGTCAGATTAGTTTCTATTTGTCGATGCAGTGCTGCTCCAACAATATCCACTGTTTTCATTTGCTGCAGAATGACATCTAATTGCCAATGTGACCCCCAATAAATTTAAGCCAGATACATTCAATTTTCTTTTACAGCAAATTTAAAAAAAATGGGGCCAAGACGGGACAGCGGTTTTGTTTCTACCTTTAAATCATATCCATTTATACAGACACACATTTACATGTTATGCGTTTCCAATCTTTACTAAGGGCTATTTAGCGCAATCTGATGCCATAACACAGTGCATCACATATTAACTGGTGGCAATAAATAGTTATTGTCTGTAATAAAACAGGTTGTCCCTGGAAAGTGCTGACAGACACTGATATAATGTACAGGAACTGCTTACCTTCAGTTGTCGGGGTCATGGTCATCCTCTGAAAATGTTTAAATTCATTCCTAAAAACATAGCAAATTAATATAGATGAATAATTACAGGATGTTACTTCTGATGAAAGGCTGTTAACATGTAAAATAAAAATACATTTGGATGGGTTTAAACATTTGTACTTTAAGGAAATCAACCACTTACCAAAAGCCGGGATCGCCCAGAAAAAAACAACAACTTATTATTAGCTGGAAGAGGGAGGTGGCAAGGATGTGCATAATAAGCAGCCCCGAGCATCGGATATCTCGTCCCCATGCTTCATGCTGCTAATTATAAATCTTTTTCCCAGGCGATCCCTTCAAGATTAACCCCTTCCTGCCGCAGCCCTTTTTCGTTTTTGCGTTTTCATTTTTCACTTCCACTTTCAAAAATCTATAGCTTTTTTATTTTTCCATGTACAGAGCTGTGTTATGGCTTATTTTCTGCGTAACAAATTAAACTTCAAAATAGTGGTATTTATTTTCCATGCCCTGTACAGTATGGCAGTATATGGGGATTTCACTCCTCATTCATTACAATGTGCTGAGAGCACATTGTGATGAATGGGTTAACCCGAAGCAGCCCCGGGTCTTCAGAAGACCCGAGTCTGCCATCTCAACCGATCGTCGCTCCCCGTGACATCATCAACCCTTGCAATATGCAGCAAAGACTTATCAGCTATGGAGAGGGCTCAGCCCGTGAGCCCTCTCCACGCACCAGCACCCGGCATGTGACATAGTATTACGTCACATGTCGGTAAGGGGTTAAAGAACACCAGCCCCGGGATTGGGATGAAGAGGAGCACCGGTGAGTTTGTTAAATTTGTTTTTTGTTAAACTTAATGATAGTTTTGTTTTAAAACTAATTAAAACAGTTGAATTAATAAAAGGTTTCTGAAGTGAAGATTTCAGTTCCATTCGGGTTCCTACATCTATACTTCTATATCCCACGTTGCATACAAACTACCAGTGTCTGCATCAGCCATGGAGAGGATTGTATTAGCTATCATCCCAAATCAGTGTGGCAGCTCCATCACAGCTTTGATACCATACTAAGTAGGAGTAGGAAGAAGAACACGTTGCTCTAATAGGGATGGTCCTTTAATAAAGGGAAAAAGCAGAAAGGCAAATATATAATCAATCCCACAAAAGTGAATTATTCATGGCTTGGTACAGTGGGCACGCGCGTGTCACAGCACCGCATACCCCCCCCAAAAAAAAATTATAGCGCTGCACCCTTCATTCCCCATCTCCCTTCTACAGCAGGCGGTATGCTACACCTAGGTCCCAGCCCAGCGTTGCACATGATCATCTGCATAAGGCCTAACGCTATCAAAACAAGTGCAGTCTGTACTATGTGCAGTATGAAGGGGGCAAAAGATTCATCAAAACTGGCACAGGGCCTTCAGTAATCTGGCTCCCCCTGCACTGCTTGGGAAGTGGGCACCATTTTCTTCGGTGCACTTTGTTAATCGTGCAGAATTGTGTTTTATGTCAGTAACAAATGTGGCGCACGGATTGACTAAGCACTAATACGCCCCCTTTGGGTGCACAATTTTTCAGTCTTGTAGGACACAGTGTAGCTGCAACACAAAACTGGTGCAAACACTTTTTAACCCCTACGGGACACAGCATCTTTTGGCCTAAAGGACGCAGCCCCATTTTTCAAATCTGGCCTGTGTCACTATAAGTGGTTATAGCGTGGGAACGCTGTGAGATATCCAGGGGATTTTGAGATTGTTTTCTCGTGACACATTGTACTTCAAATTAGTTTAAAAATTTGGATGAAATCTTTTGCGTTTAGTTATGAAAAAAAACAAAATTTGGCAAAAATTTTGAAAAATTCTTTATTTTCAACGTTCTAAATTCTCTACTTTTGATTCAGAAAGTCATAGCACCCAAATAAATTCATAACTTACATTTCCCAAATGTCTGCTTTATGTTGGCATGGTTTTTTAAGATTCCACATATTTTACTAGAATGTTATGAGGCTCAGAATTTGGGTGCCATTTTTCACATTTTTTGTAAAATCGCCAAAACCTGTATTTAGATGGACCTGCTCAACTTCTAATTGACACTGAGAGGCCTAAATAATAGCGAGACTCGTAAATTACCCCATTGTGGAAACTACACCCCTCAACATATGAAAAACCACTTTTAAGAAGTTTGTTAACCCTTTACGTGTTTTATAGGGGTTAAAACAAAATGGAGGTGGAGTCTGCAAATTGTAATATTTTTTCACAATACACTCATTTTGGGTGGAAAATTTTACATTTCTAATGGATAAAATGAAAAAAGGCTCCACAAAGTTTGATACGCAATTTCTCCCGAGTACACCGATACCCTACATGTGGTGGTAACCTGCTGTATGGGCGCACGGCCGGGCATAGAAGGGAAGGAGGCGCCATTCAAATCAGATTTGCTATGTCACATTGTACAGGCTATAATTTTTTTCTTTTTTTTATTGTGCACCTATAGGGGCTTATTTCTTTTGCCACATGAGATGCACTTTTCTAATACATAATTTTGGGGCATCTATAGCTAATTGGTGAGATTTAATTAACTCTTTGTTGGTGGAGGAAATGAAAATCATCAATTTTTAGGAAAATTTTTATGTGGTTTTTTTTTTTGGCCGTTAACCATACCATGAAAATAGTATATTATTTTTATTCTTTGGGTCGCCACGTTTATGAAAATACTTCATTTATATATATTTTTTTATTTTTTCCCATTTTTACTGTATAAAAAGTAATTTGGCAAAATTGTTGTTAATTTTAGCATCAACGTCTTTCATATGCATAACTTTTTTATTTTTCACCTCAAAAATCTGTTTAAGGGCTTATTTTTTGCAAGAATGATAGCTCTTTTTAGTGGTCTTATTTTAGATTGCGTAACTTTTTAAAATCACTTTTTTAGAGCATTTTTAAAGGGCATTAATAAAAAATCATCTTTAGCAGAGAGAGTTTTTTTAGGTTGTTTTTTACGGGGTTCACTTTGCGGATCTAATAACGATTCTGTTTTATTATACAGATTGTTACGGACGCAGGGATACCAAATATGTGGGGGTTTTGTGTATTTTATTCAATTGTACTGAATAAAAACTAATTTGGAGAAAATCTTATTCATTTTAGCATCACCATCTTTTCATATGCATAACTTTTTTATTTTTTGGCAGATAAATCTTGTTAGGGGCTTATTTTTTGCGAGAACAGTTGTTCTTTTTAGTGGGCTTATTTTGGAGTGCATAACATTTTTTAAATCACTTTTTAGAGCATTTTTTATAGGGTATTAATTAAAAATTATCTTTTTTCGGAATGTTTTTTGCGTTTTTTTCCTCCGGCGTTTACCGTGCGGGTCCAGTAATGATTCTGTTTTATTATGCAGATTGTTACGGACGCGGCAATACCAAATATGCGGGTTTTTTTGTGTTTTTATGTTTTTTATACTTTATTAAGTTTTTTTATGGGAAAGTGACATTTTAGGGGCTTATATTTTTATGTATTAATTTTTTATTTATTATAATGTGTAGTGTTAACTGTTTTTGCATATTTTTACTTATACATACTTGAACTTAAACCAGTGATGCTCTGATCACTGGTTTAAGTTCAATACACTGCTCTACAATACTATTTTATTGTAGAGCAGTGTAAACTGTCTGAGCAAGCTTGCGCATGCTCAGACAGTTTACAGCCAGACCCGGAAGGGGTCTGGCTGCCATGGAGACCGGGCAGCTCCGGGGCACATGCCAGTCCTCGGAGCTGCCCAGAAGAGGATCGGATCCCCCGGTAAGCGGCACGGGGGATCCGATCCACAGCGCTAACACCGTTACACGCCGCGGTCATGTTTGACCGCGGCGTGTAAGGGGTTAACACCCGCGATCGGAGCCGGCTCCGATCGCGGGTGTTAGCGCAGGCTGTCAGCTGTACTAGACAGCTGACAGCCGCTGCTTCTGGTACCGGCTCCGTTCGTGAGCCGGTGCCAGAAGCAGGACGTTATAGAACGTCCCCGTGCGCTAAGTATCTAGCCCCGGGGACGTACTATAACGTCCAGGTGCGCCTAGGGGTTAAATACATGTGCAAGCGGTTTGCACGTTCTTTTCAGAGCAATGTCAGACAGAAAACTGGCAAACACTAAAAGAAAAGCGGGCCATTGTGTGGGGGATTTATCACCACATTTTTTGGTTTCTTGTTCTACAAGCATATGTAGAAGAGCGCACCACAGTTATGGCTTTAGGCTTCATTCATGTGGGGACGTATATATGGCTGCACAGGACGCTGCTGCGGACCTCCCGTACCTGAGCAGAGACCAGGGCAGTGTCCCCGCCTTCCCGATGCCCTGGCCCGGGGGACACACGGCCACTATGGAGTTGAGCAGGAGATTCCTCATCCTGCAGCTTTCCTCCTCGCCAGCCATCCGCCTGCCGGTACCGGGGGTGGAGCTTGAATGACACGTGGCTCTTTAGTGACCTTTGCACCCAAACTACAAGTAACAGCAACGTGTCTGTACGATGACAGCGACACTCGCAGGCTCTGCCAGACACATGTAGTTTTGGCGCCACCTTTTTGTAAACAGAGTCAACGTCATTAGGCGCCTGCGATACGCTGTCCAATCAGGAGGCCCAGTTGGGGGTAGAGGGCGTGGTCTGAGTCGGTGCAGCACTTGTTCAGTACGTCATGTGTCATTATCACTAGCAGGGCTGAGGAGCCCCGCTTCCCGCCTCTGGCTCCTAGCAACCCACAGCCATGGCTGTGATTGGTCAGGCGGGACATGTGACCATGCCATATAATAGGCGGAGTCACGGTGCCCGCGGCCATTACGGATATGAGATAGAGAGGGAGAGGACGCAGAATGAGATAGGGACAGGCGGATAGTGACTGAGAAATAATTGCTCTTTCATCTTATACAATAAATAAGCCGATTATCATGTGGTGCTGTGGCTGTATTTCCACATCTAATGCGATCATACAGCAGTCAATACCTGTCCTTCTAGTCTCATGCAGCAGACACCACCTGTCTGATGGGTCTCATGCAGCAGTCACCACCTGTCTGATCAGTCTCATGCAGCAGTCACCACCTGTCTGATCAGTCTCATGCAGCAGTCACCACCTGTCTGATCAGTCTCATGCAGCACTCACCACCTGTCCTACTAGTCTCATGCAGCAGTCACCACCTGTCTGATCAGTCTCATGCAGCAGTCACCACCTGTCTGATCAGTCTCATGCAGCACTCACCACCTGTCTGATCAGTCTCATGCAGCAGTCACCACCTGTCTGATCAGTCTCATGCAGCAGTCACCACCTGTCCGATCAGTCTCATGCAGCACTCACCACCTGTCTGATCAGTCTCATGCAGCAGTCACCACCTGTCTGATCAGTCTCATGCAGCACTCACCACCTGTCTGATCAGTCTCATGCAGCAGTCACCACCTGTCTGATCAGTCTCATGCAGCAGTCACCACCTGTCCGATCAGTCTCATGCAGCAGTCACCACCTGTCTGATCAGTCTCATGCAGCAGTCACCACCTGTCTGATCAGTCTCATGCAGCACTCACCACCTGTCTGATCAGTCTCATGCAGCACTCACCACCTGTCTGATCAGTCTCATGCAGCACTCACCACCTGTCTGATCAGTCTCATGCAGCACTCACCACCTGTCCGATCAGTCTCATGCAGCACTCACCACCTGTCTGATCAGTCTCATGCAGCAGTCACCACCTGTCTGATCAGTCTCATGCAGCAGTCACCACCTGTCCTACTAGTCTCATGCAGCAGTCACCACCTGTCTGATCAGTCTCATGCAGCAGTCACCACCTGTCCTACTAGTCTCATGCAGCAGTCACCACCTGTCTGATCAGTCTCATGCAGCAGTCACCACCTGTCCTACTAGTCTCATGCAGCAGTCACCACCTGTCCTACTAGTCTCATGCAGCAGTCACCACCTGTCTGATCAGTCTCATGCAGCAGTCACCACCTGTCCTACTAGTCTCATGCAGCAGTCACCACCTGTCCGATCAGTCTCATGCAGCAGTCACCACCTGTCTGATCAGTCTCATGCAGCAGTCACCACCTGTCTGATCAGTCTCATGCAGCAGTCACCACCTGTCCTACTAGTCTCATGCAGCACTCACCACCTGTCTGATCAGTCTCATGCAGCAGTCACCACCTGTCTGATCAGTCTCATGCAGCAGTCACCACCTGTCTGATCAGTCTCATGCAGCAGTCACCGCCTGTCTGATCAGTCTCATGCAGCAGACACCACCTGTCTGATGGGTCTCATGCAGCAGTCACCACCTGTCTGATCAGTCTCATGCAGCAGTCACCACCTGTCTGATCAGTCTCATGCAGCAGTCACCACCTGTCTGATCAGTCTCATGCAGCACTCACCACCTGTCCTACTAGTCTCATGCAGCAGTCACCACCTGTCTGATCAGTCTCATGCAGCAGTCACCACCTGTCTGATCAGTCTCATGCAGCACTCACCACCTGTCTGATCAGTCTCATGCAGCAGTCACCACCTGTCTGATCAGTCTCATGCAGCAGTCACCACCTGTCCGATCAGTCTCATGCAGCACTCACCACCTGTCTGATCAGTCTCATGCAGCAGTCACCACCTGTCTGATCAGTCTCATGCAGCACTCACCACCTGTCTGATCAGTCTCATGCAGCAGTCACCACCTGTCTGATCAGTCTCATGCAGCAGTCACCACCTGTCCGATCGGTCTCATACAGCAGTCACCACCTGTCTGATCAGTCTCATGCAGCAGTCACCACCTGTCTGATCAGTCTCATGCAGCAGTCACCACCTGTCCTACTAGTCTCATGCAGCAGTCACCACCTGTCCTACTAGTCTCATGCAGCAGTCACCACCTGTCCTACTAGTCTCATGCAGCAGTCACCACCTGTCCTACTAGTCTCATGCAGCAGTCACCACCTGTCTGATCAGTCTCATGCAGCAGTCACCACCTGTCCTACTAGTCTCATGCAGCAGTCACCACCTGTCTGATCAGTCTCATGCAGCAGTCACCACCTGTCCTACTAGTCTCATGCAGCAGTCACCACCTGTCTGATCAGTCTCATGCAGCAGTCACCACCTGTCCTACTAGTCTCATGCAGCAGTCACCACCTGTCTGATCAGTCTCATGCAGCAGTCACCACCTGTCCTACTAGTCTCATGCAGCAGTCACCACCTGTCTGATCAGTCTCATGCAGCAGTCACCACCTGTCCGATCGGTCTCATACAGCAGTCACCACCTGTCTGATCAGTCTCATGCAGCAGTCACCACCTGTCTGATCAGTCTCATGCAGCAGTCACCACCTGTCCTACTAGTCTCATGCAGCAGTCACCACCTGTCCTACTAGTCTCATGCAGCAGTCACCACCTGTCCTACTAGTCTCATGCAGCAGTCACCACCTGTCCTACTAGTCTCATGCAGCAGTCACCACCTGTCTGATCAGTCTCATGCAGCAGTCACCACCTGTCTGATCAGTCTCATGCAGCAGTCACCACCTGTCCTACTAGTCTCATGCAGCAGTCACCACCTGTCTGATCAGTCTCATGCAGCAGTCACCACCTGTCCTACTAGTCTCATGCAGCAGTCACCACCTGTCTGATCAGTCTCATGCAGCAGTCACCACCTGTCCTACTAGTCTTATGCAGCAGTAACCACCTGTCCTACTAGTCTCATGCAGCAGTCACCACCTGTCCTACTAGTCTCATGCAGCAGTCACCACCTGTCCGATCAGTCTCATGCAGCAGTCACCACCTGTCCGATCGGTCTCATACAGCAGTCACCACCTGTCTGATCAGTCTCATGCAGCAGTCACCACCTGTCTGATCAGTCTCATGCAGCAGTCACCACCTGTCCTACTAGTCTCATGCAGCAGTCACCACCTGTCCTACTAGTCTCATGCAGCAGTCACCACCTGTCCTACTAGTCTCATGCAGCAGTCACCACCTGTCTGATCAGTCTCATGCAGCAGTCACCACCTGTCCTACTAGTCTCATGCAGCAGTCACCACCTGTCTGATCAGTCTCATGCAGCAGTCACCACCTGTCCTACTAGTCTCATGCAGCAGTCACCACCTGTCTGATCAGTCTCATGCAGCAGTCACCACCTGTCCTACTAGTCTCATGCAGCAGTCACCACCTGTCCTACTAGTCTCATGCAGCAGTCAGCACCTGTCTGATCAGTCTCGTGCAGCAGTCACCACCTGTCCTACTAGTCTCATGCAGCAGTCACCACCTGTCCTACTAGTCTCATGCAGCAGTCACCACCTGTCCTACTAGTCTCATGCAGCAGTCACCACCTGTCTGATCAGTCTCATGCAGCAGTCACCACCTGTCCTACTAGTCTCATGCAGCAGTCACCACCTGTCCTACTAGTCTCATGCAGCAGTCAGCACCTGTCTGATCAGTCTCGTGCAGCAGTCACCACCTGTCCTACTAGTCTCATGCAGCAGTCACCACCTGTCTGATCAGTCTCATGCAGCAGTCACCACCTGTCCTACTAGTCTCATGCAGCAGTCACCACCTGTCCTACTAGTCTCATGCAGCAGTCAGCACCTGTCTGATCAGTCTCGTGCAGCAGTCACCACCTGTCCTACTAGTCTCATGCAGCAGTCACCACCTGTCCTACTAGTCTCATGCAGCAGTCACCACCTGTCCTACTAGTCTCATGCAGCAGTCACCACCTGTCCTACTAGTCTCATGCAGCAGTCACCACCTGTCTGATCAGTCTCATGCAGCAGTCACCACCTGTCCGATCAGTCTCATAGGAAATGGGAACAAGTTATGTGTGTAGATTATAATAGAATAAACATAAAAAACACATGTATAGCTGTGTACAGAATTCCCTGAGCATCATATATGTGGACAAAACACATGTGAAGGTTATAGTGAAATAAAGATATATAAGACACATAGAGCTGTGTACAGAATTCCTGAACATGTACATTGATGAGGATCAAACAGGTTGTGTGTGTAGATTATAGTGGAATGAACATAAATTACAAGTAATTTAGGAGAATGTAGAATTACCTGAACATTGTAGATGGGGGATGAAGAGGTTATATGTGTAGATTGTAGTGATAGGAAGTTATAAAACACATATGTATCTGTGTAAGGAATCCCCTGAGCATGTTAGATGAGGAATGAGCATGTTGTATGTGTAGAAAGAACATGCATTACACATGTGCAGCTTTGTAAGGAATTCCCTGAACATCCTGGAAGGGAAATGAACAGATTGTAGGATTGCTTAGATTATTGTGGAGTAAACATATATAAACTGTGTACAGGATCTCCTTACTGTCCTAGATGGGGATTGCACAGGTTATATGTACAGGTTATGGGGGAATGGACGCATTTTATACATACAAGCGGTCCCCTACTTAAGGACACCCGACTTACAGATGACCCCTAGTTACAGACGGACCCCTCTGCCCACTGTGACCTCTGGTGAAGCTTTCTGGAAGCTTAACTATAGTCCCAGACTGCAATGATCATCTGTAATGTGTCTGTAATGAAGCTTTATTAATAATCCTTTGTCCCATTATAGCAAAAAATTTTGAAACTCCAATTGTCCCTGGGGCAAATAAAAACATTTGTCTAGAACTTCAATTATAAAATATATAGTTTCGACTTGCATACAAATTCAACTTAAGAACAAACCTCCGGACCCTATCTTGTACGTAACCTGGGGACTGCCTGTAATCAGCCAAGTAGACAATTCCCTGAACATCCTAGATAAGGAATGAACAGGAGATGTGTGTAGATTCTATTGGAATAAGCTAATTTTACACTTAAATCCTGTTGCAGGATTCACAGGAAATACTGTACACATCTAAATATGTGTTATATATGTATATACAGAAAAGACCGAAAGTTTTGACACACCTTCTCATTCAAAGAGTTTTCTGTATTTTCATGACAATGTGATATATACTTAACAGGTATTTCTTCCGAGAACAAGGTTTGAAGGAACACGTAGGGCAATAATATTGTATTCCAATCTTGCTGGATACTCTGTAGCGCTTTTGTGGATACTGTTTATGCTCGGTAGCAGGCACAGGATGCATAAAATGACTCTCTACGAGATGTCGGACATCTTCTGGCTCATAGCTGATGGTGGACTCAGGAGCCTGGAATAAAAGGCTCTCTACAATAGTTTCCAGAAACTGATAAAAATAATCATGCCCATTAGATTTTTTGTACAGCATAAAGGAATTATATGCTGCCACTTGCCCCAGGTATATGGCCACCTTTTTATACCAGGCACTGGATTTTCTTTCACCAGGTATGGCTGCAGTGCCTGGCTAGCCAAATCAACCGACCCATTGATTTATTGTAGTCTGTGACGCAGAGCACTTCTCTTGGTGTAACCACATTCTCTCACTGTCACTTTTGTGTCTGGGTGGAGTGTGGGCAGGAGAAAGACATCTTTGCAGTCATTATATTTTATTGCAAGCATGTTGTCACCGCAAAGACTGCTTGATTCCCCTCTTTCAAGGTGCTTTCTCGCCAACTCTTCCGGCAAGCTCCTTCTATTTTTGCGGACTGTTTCGCCCGTTTGGATGGTTTAAACTGGTGAGATGAGAGCCTGCACTTATAGCTCATATGGGATTCATCTACAGCCACATTTTTTATCTAGGATGTAAGCTGTCTTAAATGACTCCTAGAAAATTTATAAGGGGACGTAATTTAAAAAAGCAGTCATGTTCAGGATCATATTGGGGGGGGGGGCTGCTGGTTGTCATTGAAATGGAGGAATTGCATTAGCACGTCAACTCTGCTTCTGGGCATTACCACAGCAAAAACTGGTGCCACATGTGTAGGGTTTGTTGCCCAATAAGATTTTGAGCGCTTTTTTTTTAACAAACCCATATTTAGTATGAGCCCCAATAATGTTTTAGCTGTTTTATTCCTTGTAGGGACCAGTTTCAGTTCCTGGATTCTGGGACAGGACCTGACAAGCATACAGATTAGTTTGAGCAACGATATGCTCCAGGAGTTTGTCAGTTATGAATGTCTTTAAAAAGGGGGTAAAATGTTTTAAAGAATGTTTTATCAAAGGATCAAGGGGGGTAAAATTTTCCACATTTATAGTTGTCCCTGGTGTGGCTGTAAATTTGGGGATATTAGGGTTAAATGACTCTGGGTAGCCACTCAAAATATTCTTCAGAGCGAACCCTGTTTTGTGGTCCTCCTTCAACATGCCCTGTACTTGTGGACAATGTAGTGGGGCTAGCAGTTAAGGAAAGTGAATCACTGTCAGCACCGTCACTCCTGGTAAACAATTCCACTTGGAACGCAGTTTGGTATTGTTTCCGCTGTCTGAGCATAACATGGCGTATGCCTGCGAGATGTCCTGCAATTTTCTTCTGAAGCGCCGCCGTAAAAAGGCAACACTTCAGAAGAGGTACCCTTAATAGCCGCTGTAAAAACATGATACGGTGGTCATTAAGGGGTTAACAAATTCCAAATATGTGTATCAACAATGTTCATCAATTCTATCAAGTTCCCATTATACCACAATAAGACAGTTACCTAAACAAACCAACAGCTCATTGTTCAGATTCCAGAATTTTAAATAAAGAGAAATTTCGAGTCCTCCCAAAAATCCAAAGAGAAGGTCTTTGTCGCTATAGAGTAGCCCTTAAAATTTGGAATAGCATGTCAATAATGTCCCGATCGATTCCAACCCTCTCCATTGCCCTCCACAGAAAGGACCACCACTCCACCCTGTCAAATGCAGGATGGAGCAGTCCCCTGCCCCTAGTCCCGCTTTGCATATTAAGAAAAAGTATCTATTTTCCTTGTAATTACCCTACCTTGGATAAAGCCACATTGATCCAGATAAATAAAAGTATGGATCACTTTTTGGAGTCTCAAGGCCAGTGTCCACGGCAAAATCTTAAAATCTATTTAACAGGGAGATTGGCCCATAGAGCCCATGACTCCAAGGGTAACATTAGCCTCCACCGTGGCACTCCTTAGTTAAAAAATGGAGAATTAATTTAGCAGAAATGTAAACTAAAAGCCAGGGCAATATTCATGTATATCTTGAATGTTTGGCCCTTATATAAATGGTTAAAATCGTGGAGACAAGTGGGCAGAGGTGTCCGTCTGTAACTATGGGTTGTCTGTAAGTCGGGTGTCCTTAAGTAGGGGACCGACTGTATAGTAAAACTATAGTATTCCTGCTTAAAATAACAAATTCAACTATGTAGTTTGTAACTTTTTCAACATTATATCAATGAGTGTAATATAAACCAATTAAGAACGTGGCTAGTTTTTTATTTATGAATGGATAAAGGAATATAGTACATGTTTACTGGTGTTTGATTTCCAGCCAAACTGAATGTGACAGAAGGTTTGTCTTTCCTGGAAAGAGGCTTGTATTAGCCAGTAATCTTCTATATGATTGTAAAAGCTACTATATACTCCAGTATAAACCGACCCAAGTACAAGCCCCCTAATTTTACCACCAAAAACTGGGAAAACCTATTGACTCGAGTATAAGCCGAGGGTGGGAAATGCATTGGTCACAGTGTCCCCAGTATATAGCCAGCAAGCCCCCAGTAGTATATAGCCAGCCCCCTGTAGTATACAGCCAGCCAGCCCCCAGTTGTATGTAGCCTGCCAGCCCCCTGTAGTATATAGCCAGACAGCCCCCAGTACAACAATTTCTTTGCAGTTTGAGATAGTGGCAATGAGGTATACACTTCTTTAGGGCAGTAGGATGTCTGCTTTCTTAATTGCTGTGGCCTTTCTATATACATTAGTGTGAATTATTCCTCCAGTACCCAGGGAGATCAGTACATTAAGAAATGCCAATCTGTCTATGGATTTCCGCTACCCCTGATCACAGAATTTTTCGATCACCAATGTCAGTGGTGGCGAACCTATGGCACGGGTGCCAGAGGTGGCACTCAGAGCCATTTCTGTGGGCACTCAGGCCATCATCCCACGACAGATTTCACAAAATAGGACCAAATCCACCAAATCTTCCTGCAGTCCCAGGAAACTTAAGAGATGCTGCTCTCAGTGATATTTTAAAGTGACAATTCATTGGCTTTTTGGAACTGCGGGAAAAGTAAGAAGGTGTTGACAGAACTGCAATATCTTTGGAGGTCCTCCTGCTGGACCCTCCATTCTTCCTCTACAGAGAGACCCTGGAGAAAAGCTACAATAAGAGTCCGAATTTGCCCACCTTCTTTATACTGTATTGGTGGCCTCAGGGGCCGATACAATTGTAATATGTGGAAGAACAGGTAGCAATAAGTTACTGCTTAAAATACCTTGTTGGCACTTCACAGTGAATAAGTGGATTTAGTTGTAGTTTGGGCACCCTGTTTCTAAAAGGTTTGCCATCACAGACCTATAAAGTGCCAAGGTTTTCACCAAGTTGGACCTGCAGGGGGTATATTATCTCATCAGCATCCGTGAAGGCGATTAATGGAAGACCGCCTTCAATACTCGAAACGGGCACTTCAAGTACCTTGTCATGCTGTTAGGAGCACCAGCTGTGTTCTAGGAGTTTGTCAATGACATTTTCGGAGACTAACTTTATGCCTGTGTCTGTATTGTCATTTTTAAGGCCGTCTCAATGACCTGCATCCCAGTTCATTCAGTCTAGATTTTAGGTAGAGTGTTTGTGCTTTAAAGACACTTTCACTATTATTAAGTCTTTTTATACATAAAAATTGACTGTATGGGAAGCTATCTCGAGTGTGTCTCGTGCGAAAATTAGACAAGCCTAGATATGTTTGATGTGATTTTGAGAGGCCTATATGAGAGAAAAATCCCTAAAATGACCCCATTGTAGAAAATGTATCCCTTAAAGAATGTAAAACGACTTTTATGAAATTTGTTATGAGTTAAAACAAAATCAGGTAAAATTTTGAAATTTAAATTTTTTTGGCAAAATTAATGATTTTTTTTCCAGAAACTTACACATTCTCATTGGATAAAATACTAAAATGCTCCATAATTTTTGATACACAATTCCTTCCGAGTATAGCAATACCCCACATGTGTTGGCAAATTGCTGTACCGGCACACAAAAGGGGATAGAAAGGATGGAGCACCACTGGGTTTTTGCAGAGCAGATTTAGCTGGAATACTTTTCTGTTACCACGATACATTTCAAGAGCTCCTGAGATAGCTGAACAGTGAAAACCCCCATAAAGGACCCCATTTTGGAAACTACACCCTTCACAGATTTTGTCAAGGTGTAAAATTAATATTTGGACCCCATAGGTGTTCAGAAATTTGGACTGAAACCTGAAAAAATGAATATTTTTTCCTCAAAAATTCACTTTTTCCCCATTTTTCTGTTATCCACAAGGGGCAAAAGGAAAAATCGCTCCACAGATATTGTTCAACAATTTCTTCTGAACATGGAAATACCCCACATGTGGATATAAACTTCTGTAGGGACACACAGCAGGACGTGGATGGGAAGAAGCGCTGTTTGGCTTTTTGAAGGTAATTTGGACAGAAAAAGTTTTCAGTGGCCATGATACATTTGAAGAACCCCTGAAGTACCATAACAGTGAAAAACCCCATAAAGGACCTCATTTTGGAAACTACACCCTTCACAGATTTTGTCAAGGTGTAAAATGAGTATTTGGACCCCACAAGTGTTCAGAAATGTGGGCTGAAACCTGAAAAAATGAATATTTTTTTCCTCAGAAATTCATTTTTCCCCATTTTTCTGTTCCACAAGGGGCAAAAGGAAAAATTGCTTCACAGAAATTGTTCAACAATTTCTCCTGAATACGGAAATACCCCACATGTGGATATAAACTTCTATAGGGACACACAGCAGGACTTGGAAGGGAAGAATGGTGATATGCACCAGGGCAGATTGGTATATGGAGATGGTAACCAAGGTGAAGAAATTATAACTGAAACGCAGGTGAATGATTCTGAAACACTCTTCCATACAGAGGCCAGGTTTTTCAGGACAGGTGTCACATTGATAAGTTGTGTCCTTCCTTTTCCCCATTTTGTAACAGACTCTGCATCTTTTTTGAGTCCTTCCCCGATCTTTATTGATGACCAAATAAGAGGGCCTTGATTACCACCTGTTGAAAGTTAAGAAATGATACAGCATGAGCTGCAGATTGGTATAGCACACAGGAATTATACAGTGCCATCTGTACAATGTGCACGGCCAGCTACCCCACCCATGTACTTATTATAAGCCAGGATGCAGTCTGGCTTGGGGGCAGTGGTGGTGGTACCTCGTAGTGGGGGTGCTGATGTCTTTATGAATTGTGGTCAAAATAAGGACATCCCTCTTGTCCTTATATTTAACCAACAGCATGTTCTCATGGCAGAGAGCCTTCCTTTCATAGTGGTTGACTTATCAGGGTCCTAGGGAGGCCTCTCTGGTTTCTGCGTACAGTGCCGCATGCTACAGCACCCCTGGAAATAAGGGACGTGAAGAGTGGAATGCTGGTATAAAAGGTATACAGGTGGTGGTTTTTCCAATCTTCTACTGTCCAATTTCGATGAGCTTGTGCAAATTGTAGCCCCAGTCTCCTGTTCTTAGCTGAAAGGAGTGGCACCCGGTGTGGTCTTCTGCTGCTGTAGCCCATCTGCCTCAAAGTTCGACGTACTGTGCGTTCAGAGATGCTCTTCTGCCTACCTTGGTTGTAACGGGTGGCGATTTGAGTCACTGTTGCCTTTCTATCAGCTCAAACCAGTCTGCCCATTCTCCTCTGACCTCTGGCATCAACAAGGCATTTCCGCCCACAGAACTGCCGCTCAGTGGATGTTTTTTCTTTTTCGGACCATTCTCTGTAAACCCTAGAGATGGTTGTGCGTGAAAATCGCAGTAGATCAGCAGTTTCTGAAATACTCAGACCAGCCCTTCTGGCACCATCAACCATGCCACGTTCAAAGGCAATCAAATCACCTTTCTTCCCCATACTGATGCTCGGTTTGAACTGCAGGAGATTGTCTTGAACATGTCTACATGCCTAAATGCACTGAGTTGCCGCCATGTGATTGGCTGATTAGAAATTAAGTGTCAACGAGCAGTTGGACAGGTGTACCTAATAAAGTGGCCGGTGAGTGTATATGTTGTGTATAAACTTTATTCAAGGGAGTGTGTATGTTGTGATTCAACACGTGTATGAGAACCAATTACACTATAGTTTTTATTTTATACCAAAAAAAAAAAAAACTCAGTTGTCGCAGCACGTACAAAAAAACAGTATAAAAAGTTACTGCATTAAAAAATTAAGTCTTATTCTAATATAGAAAAAAAACTGACAAAAAATGAGCGCAGACCTGATCAGCAAAAGGTTACTGATCAGCGCTCAGATGTCGCAGCTCCTACAAAAAAATTGCAATATAAAAAGTTACTGCAGTAAAAAAAGTAACAAAAAAAATGAGCAGATACTGATCAGGAAAATGTCGATGATCAGCACTCAGAGAGCAGACACTGACCAGTGAAGCACAAAAAAGAGCGCAGACACTGACCAGTGAAGTTTACCACTGATCAGCGGCTGGTAGTTTGCAGAACACACATAAGGATGTGCGTCTGCTACAAAAATGACTAAAAGAAGAAAAAAACCAACGCTCCTGTATCAAAAAATGAACAGAGATACAATCAACTGTTCAGTGGTTACAGGGTGCACACACAGCGTTGTTAGCAGACAATATAAAAACACCCCCCCCCCCCAAAAAAAAAGCGTAAAGCGATGCCACCAAAGATGCCAACTGCAGCAATTTCTAGCCAGATAAGGAGCACAGACGGGTATCACACACTGATCTGCACGCTTTTCAAGACTAGAATGAAACGTGCAGATCAGTGTACAGTATTTTGAACCTCCCTTCACAGATCTGATTGGTTGGTCAGGACAGACCAACCAATCAGATCAATTAGGGAAGTGGCATGATGCCACCTTGTCATCAGAAAAGGGGAGGGGGTGGAGGAGGTTAGGGGGGGGGTCAAGAGGACCACGTGGAAAGATGGCTGGCAACCATCTTGCTTTCAGCCATCTTGACAGATCTCCATGCTTTACATTGATCCGATCGTTCGGTCACTACTTACCGACCGTTTGGATCGATATTGGTCAAAATACTGGTAAATACTGGTGATCGGGTGCTATCTAGCACAGCCCTGATCACTATTTATATTGGGGGGAACACTATGCAGGGACTAAGTGCTCGGTGCGCTGTCCCTACATTACATTATAATACAGGATCGGGGTAGGGAGGGAGGGAGGAGCGGTGGAGGAGGCTGTCACTCCTCAATGATGACGTGTCATCATTTCCTCCCTTCACCCGGCAGCCCAGCCTACCAGCGGAACTGGTAAGTGGACCCCGGCAATGACGGGTATGCCATCTCCAACATCAGACATAAGGAGGTGATCGGTGCTTACTAGGACAGCACCGATCACCTCCTGATTTGAGGCACCGAACACAATTTTTAACTATTGCATTGCTGCAATTGGCTGGTCTGAATTGACCAGCTGATTGCAGCGATCGTATGCATGGGGGAGGGGAGTGATCCCCCCCAGTCTGTGAGCAGAGATGGTCTGCTGTCAGGGACAGCAGCCATCTCCTCTTGATCTTTGTGTCTGTAGACACAATGATCATTTTAATGCATGACATAATAGTACTGCATATTGCAGAACTCACCTCCCGACATGCAGTACTATTACGTCCAATGTTGGGAAGGGGTTAAAGTACCCTAGGGAGTCTGAAAAATAGTAAAAAAAAAAATTATATTAACCTAAAAATTCAAATCAGCCCCCATTTCTGTAGAACTGATATAAATATAAACAGAAAAAATCATAAACACATTAGGTATCCGAAAATGCCCAATCTATCAAAATATAATAACTTTTTTCACTGTCTTTAACCTCATAACAGAAAATAGCGCCGAAGTCGAAAATGGCACTTTTTGCCATTTTGAAAAATATAAAAAATTAAATAAAAAGCAATCAAAAGGTCGTACAGCCCTAAAATGGTAGCATTGGAAACGTCATCAAAAGTCGCACAAAATGACACCACCCACAGCTACGTACACCAAACTATGAAAAAGTTGTTAGCGCCAGAATTTGGCAAAATAAAAAAAAATATTTTATGGGTTTTAACTCTTGTAAATGTATGAAAAAATTATAAAACCTATACAAATTTGGTATCCCCGTGATTGTACCGACCCAATAAATAAAGACATTTGGAGCACACAGTGAAATCCGTAAAATCCAACCCCAGTCTAAAATGTGTTTTTTCACCAATTTCACTGCATTTGGGATTTTTTTCCTGCTTCCTAGTACAAGGGATGGAATATAAAATACCATCACTATGAAGTCGGTTTGTTACACAGAAAACAAGCCCTCCCACAGCTTTGTACATGGAAAAATAAAGTTATAGATTTTTGAAAGTAGGAATTAAAAAATAAAAACACACTAATGAAAAACGGCCTTGGCGGAAAGGGGTTCATTTGTTTAAAATCTATTAATACCTTATAAAACCGATAATTGGTATCCCCGTAAAATTTGATATTTTTTTTTGTAGTTTACATTGAAATAAAACCAGATCCTACAAGAAAATGGTTTCTTGTCAATTTTACCGCATTTTGAATTATATTTCCACTTTGCAGTACACGGCATGTATAAAATATCATAACTAGAAAGTACAGTTACAAAACAAGCAATCATACAGCTCAGTACACAGAAAAATACAAGAGTTATGTTTTTTTTAATGTGGGGAAGAATAAACAGAAAATAAAATGAAATGCAAACCAAAAGCTCCACCCTTGATGTTTTCAACACATTAACTAAACGCAAAGGAAATTCGATCTCACCTGAACATGCGATCGCAGGTGGAGCCTTTGGTTTGCGTTTCAGAATTCAACCAAAACGCCACATGTGAACGTTGTCTCATTGGCTTTACACGTCATGGCACCGGAAATCTATTGTTTAAAAATCTGCCCCACAAAAGCTGGATGGTGCTCCTTCCCTTCAGCCCACCTTACAGCAGCAGGTTACAGGGGTGGCTTCTTACTCAAAAGAACTGCACAATGTATTCGTAGGTGCAATTTCTACATTTACTTAGCTTGGGTAAAATTAACATTAATGATAAAAGATAAGTAAATTCCAAATCAAACCTTTTTTTGTTTGAAGTTCTTTAAAATACTTCCTACCTGATGTTTTGAATAGTTTGGGGGGTGAAGTTAATAGAACAGGGTAAAATGTGTATGTGTGTGGGAGAATGGGGGGGGGTTCCAGAACTTCCAAAACCCTTATAGAAAAAAATGGTCCCTAAAATAATATTTTAATTTCTTTAAAATTGTAAAAATTTCTGTTTGATTTGTAATCTTTCTAGCATCGTAATAAAACAAAAGGACACTTATAAAATGATGCCGAGATTTTGAAATTGTTAGTAACTAATTTTAGAAATGAGTTTGAAAAATTGACATTTTCTTAAATAAATGTTATATATATCAACCAATTTCCCACTATTTTGAAGTAAAACATATCATCAAAAAATAATCTCAAAGCCACCTGGGTAAGTTAAAGCCTTCTAAAGTTATTACCGTATAGAGTCACTCATGTAAGTTTTGAAAAATAGGCCTTAGTCATCAAGGCACAAATGAGCTTGGGCATAAGGAAAGAAAGAGGCGGCACTCACCGGGCCTGTGGAACTACTTCTTTTATTCAGCAAACAGTGTGGTACAGGGGGAACACTGGAGCCATACAGCGACGGGCCGCTTCGCGCTTACTAGCGCATCTTCAAGCCGTTGATGGCTTGGGCACTAAGGGGTTAATGTCAGCTTCCATTCCCCCCCCCCCCCAATAATCGTATGGTGGGAAGTCAATCTTTTTGTTTAGAAAACACATAAAAAGAATGGCTAGACCACTAATAAGCACTTTTACCTCTTGTGTCACCTCCTTCATCCTCATAGACTGTAAGCTCTTGTGTCACCCCCACATCCTAATAGACTGTAAGCTCTTGTGTCACCCCCTCATCCTCATAGACTGTAAGCTCTTGTGTCACCCCCTCATCCTCATAGACTGTAAGCTCTTGTGTCACCCGCTCATCCTCATAGACTGTAAGCTCTTGTGTCACCCTCATCCTCATAGACTGTAAGCTCTTGTGTCACCCCCTCATCCTCATAGACTGTAAGCTCTTGTGTCACCCCCTCATCCTCATAGACTGTAAGCTCTTGTGTGACCCCCACATCCTAATAGAATGTACGCTCTTGTGTCATCCCCTTCATCCTCATAATCTGTAAGCTCTTGTGTCACCCTCTCATCCTCATAGACTGTAAGCCAGTGATGGCTAACCTATGACACGCGTGTCAGTGCTGACACACGTAGCCATTTTCACTGACACACGGCTGCCTGAGAGTTAAGTTTCAACCTACATGACCAGGTAAGTGCAGGCTGAGAGATTGCACTGAGCTTCCGGCACTCCTCCCTCCTCCCCCTAGGCCGGCCCCTCCCCATGTGTGAGCTTTGCCTAGTGTCTCCAGTCAGCACAGGTATCAGCATGGGGCACAGCAGGAGAGGTGACCCGGCCATACACCCAGGAGGCTCCTCTGCAGCTCCTGATAGTTGTGGTGGGGGGAATTTGGCATCACAGTCAGAGGTCACATCGCTGCTGCCTTGTGACAGAAAGTTCACAGGTTACTAAGCAATTTCACACCTGTCTGATTGTAACCGATCTATTACAATGTGCGATTTGCACATAGTAATAGATGATTGGGAAAATCCCCATATACTGCCATAATGTAGTATGGCAGTACATGGTAGGATCAATCATACATTCCTAGGGTTAAAGTACCCTAGAAGTTAAATAGTATACATATTTGTTATTTAAACTATAAATATCACAAAATTATGTTTTTTTTTGTCAAGGTGACACACCACCCGAGTAATGCTCGGTTTTTTGGCGAATTTTGACACACCAAGCTCAAAAGGTTGCCCATCACTGCTGTAAGCTCTTGTGTCACCCCCTCATCCTCATAGACTGTAAGCTCTTGTGTCACCCAGTCATCCTCATACACTGTAAGCTCTTGTGTCACCCAGTCATCCTCATAGACTGTAAGCTCTTGTGTCACCCCCTCATACTCATAGACTGTAAGCTCTTGTGTCACTTCTTCATCCTCATAGACTGTAGGCTCTTGTGTCACCCAGTCATCCTCATAGACTGTAAGCTCTTGTGAGCAGGGCCCTCACTCCTATTTTTCTATATGACTGTTTGTACTCTGTGATGTAATCTTTTATTTTTATATGTTCCCTATGATAAGCGCTACGGAATTTGCGCTATATAAAGATTATTATTATGAAATACAAAATATCTTTATTCACAGAACAATCATAAGACCCTTATCCTAGTACATCATGAATATGTAAAGTAAAATCCACCATTAAACATCTTCCTGCACCAGTCTCCTTATCAGATGATGTTCTTGCGCATAAATGATTCCAGTCCAGACGTCACATGCTTTCGCCTTACCACCTTAAATCTGCACTTATCGATACACTGCATAGCTTCTGTGGTGGTACAAGTGCTGGGGCAGCTGCTGTAGGTATCTTCAGATACCACAGAAGTCTCTCTAATGGCTGATGGTGACTCACCAGACTGGACACTCACCTTCTCTGCTTGTTGTTCTATTGGAGCTATAGCTGGAACAATTGAGCCCTTATACACAGGGTCACCTAAACTCTGGACTCTAGTATCAGAGCCCAATATGGGATCCATTGAGTTATGATCCTTTTGGTTGAGGTCTTGTTCTTCTGCAGGTATAAAACCTCCTGTACAGTCTCCTCACATGGTGGCTCACAAGTCTTGTTATGTTGATACGGACAATCCCGAAAGCTATGTCCATACAGCAAGCAAAGATTACACCTCGCATACCCTGTGCTGGTGTCTCTCCTGGGCCCCAGCTCTCCACACAAAGAACATTTTGCATGTGGGCAGGCATATGCCATGTATCTACCCCCCACATCTATGACAAAGTCTTGGTTGTCCAGGGTAAAAACTTATCCCTCTGCCCGAGCCTAAGAAGAAGACATGTGGCAGATGTCAAGTGACAATACACAGTCCAAATCGTAACATTTAGCTCACCTGGGAGTGCACGATGGCATACAGAGAGCACGGATAAACGCAAAGAATGATCAGCAATTTCACCTTAGATAAATGCAAACTTATTTATTCGGCTTCTTTTTTAAAATGGCATGACCAACAGCAGAATAAAGCAAACACGAGTGGTCTTACGCGTTTCAGATCTTTCTGACCTTTAATCATAGACAACAAGGAAACAGAATGTCCAGGTAGATATAGGCCCAGAACTAATTACATCACTTCCTTAGAAGGTGGATATCTAGTAACAGAATCCAGAAACCTTCCCTATTTAAAAAGCAATAGTCCAGCGATACAAAGTGTTATTTGCCCCAAAAGGTGACCCAACCAAGATGTATAAAGAACAGCTGGACTCGATACCTACACTATATCTTCTCCCCAAGATTCATAAAGACCCATTTAAACCTCCTGGGAGACCTATTGTTGCGGGCTGTGAAAGTCTCTGTGAGCCCGTTTGCAGGTTTATAGATTTTTACCTTAGACCGTGCGTGGAAAGTTTACCATCATATGTCCAGGATTCATCAGATGTATTGAGGCGTATTGATGGAGTGTCTCTTGAACCAGACATGTATCTGGTATCATGTGATGTCGAGTCACTCTATACATGCATTAATCATGAACTAGGACTAAGAGCCATGGAATTTTTCCTTAAACAGTGTCATCTTGAGGGCTCACTCATTGATCTATTACTTAAACTACTTCGGTTTATTTTAGAACATAATTATTTTTTGTTCAATGAGAAATATTACTTACAGGTTAGAGGTACGGCGATGGGGGCCACTTGTGCCCCCTCGTATGCTAACCTGTTCCTTGGTCTTTGGGAACATGAGGATATATCGGAGGGCATCGTGGTATCCTGGATGCGCTTTATTGACGATGTTTTGTTTATTTGGCAGGGCACCAAACAATCTTTGGACGACTTTTTACATATATTGAACTTTAATGACCAAAATATTAAATTGACGCAAGTGATCAGTAAAAGTAAAATGGAATTCCTGGACATCAACATTACTGTAAGTAATGATGGCACATTGAATACATCAGTGTTTCGTAAAAAAACTGCCGTCAATGCAATATTGCATTCTTCCTCATCTCACCCCACTCACACCGTTCGTTCTATCCCTGTAGGGCAGTTTCTACGGGCCCGCCGCATCTGTGATACGGAAGAATACTTTGAGGATGAAGCCAAAATCCTGAAACAACGATTTGAACAACGGGGATACTCAAGGAGAGACATCGATGTAGCATATGGGCGTGCGAAAATGGCTAAACGAGACCTTTTACTCAAACCTAAGTCGTGACGACCAAGTGACAATAAGGTGAGGTTGATTACACCTTATAATGCCCAATGGAGGAGAATCCAAGGGATTGTGAAACGCTTCTGGCCAATTTTATCATCTGATCCAGATTTGAACGCCCATCTGCCGCCACGTCCACAACTGGTGGCCAAGAGGAGCAAATCTATCGGCGACATGTTGGTGAGGAGCCATTACACTTCCCCTCATCCCAAACTGTACTTATTTGGTTCAAAAGGCTCCAAGTGGGGTTCCTATCCCTGTGGGCATTGCTCAATTTGTAAAGTGATGGTGAAAACCGATGTATTTACAGATCAATGTGGAGAGAAGACCTTCCAAATTGTGCATTTTATCAATTGCAGTACGTCCGGTGTTGTATACCAACTGTCGTGCCCATGCGGACTAAAATACATTGGGATGACCACCCGAGAACTGCGAATTAGGATACAGGAACATCTGAAAGATATTCGAGCTGCCTCAAGGATTAGTGCTGACGACCATGAGGCATTTTCCAAATTGAAATCTATACCGAAGCATTTCCATGAATTCCACAATGACAGATGTCAGGATGTTCAAGTCTGTGGCATTGATAAACTCCTCCTGGGATCACGTGGGGGAAATGGTTTAAGAAACTGGAGCGTATCGAAACCAAATGGATCGTCAAACTCCAGACAACTTCACCATTCAGGCTGAATGAGAAACTGTCCTTCGCATCATTTTTATGAGATCGTATCTGCGTTCATCACCTATTTTTAATTGTTTATAATAATTGGTGGTATTTACATTGCGGTTACATATAGCTAGGGTAGGCATGTAGGACTGGTAGGAGGTCTATTATAGTTTTGTACTATTACGCATAGTGGCCATGACGCATTCAGTGTGTGTTATCTATTTTATCTTATTTCTTACTTTCATTAATGATTAGTTATATCATATTGAGGGTATAATATAGTGCTAGGTTCTGTATCAATCCCTCTATGGTCGGCCATTGCCAACTATGATTGGGATACACTTTCCAGGTCTAGTACTATAAACTCACTTCACTATATATATTTTCCATATGATGTTATATCTTATCACTATTGGTCCTGTATCACATTTTTGTGTATGTTGTGTCCCACTATATGTGTGTGTGTAAGTGTGTTTTATTCACAGGTATGCCTTATAATTCATAATCTTGTGGTTCCTACATTGGGTAGTTATCTACAAGTCGGAAAGGTATTGTATTGACCTCTTTTTCACATCACATACTATTCCCACTTCCTTTCCACTTTTTCTCCCCTTCTATATCACATTGCACCTTTCACAGTGCACTTCACTCCCTCCTCGCTTACTTTATCACTTCTTCGTCACTGCCGCTGCACTTGCTTTTTGTCTCCTGTAGAGGGCTCTCTGTCTGCGACACTTTGTGTGCCTCTGCCTATCGCGCACTCGCGTTTTACGGTGCAACACTTTTTTGGCGCAGCATAAATTGTGTCGCACGACTGGTCATAGTCTTGCGCGATTACGCTGGATTGCGATTTACTATATGTTATGACTATTAGCGCTTACAGACTGCATAGGAGGCGCCGACAAACTATACATAAGGTTTGCCCTTTCTGTTTTGAGACTTATTATGGCTATTTGATGTGAGTGTATGTGTTTGCGATATATGATTGGATGAATGCTCATGTGTGCCAGCCCATATGTGATGTCATCGCGTCTCCTGATTCGCCCTCCAATACTATGGTGAGCTTAAATAGCAGACGTGCCTACCCTACATCATTACCCCCTGAGGAAGCGACGGCGAAACGCGCGTCGGGGTTTTCTGGTACAGCGCCACATCTCCTGTTCAATATGCAGCCTGGTTGGTATATATAGCTATTTTGCACGATGCACTTTATTTTGTCTTGTTTGGTTTATATAACCTCCTACCAGGTTCCATGTTATTTAGATTAGGTTTATGTTATAACCTCTTGTTTTACACTTGTAATATATTATATTGACTGACTTGTGTGTTACATTGAAACCTTATGTTTACACTTGTAATGTATTGACTGACTGTGGTTTACAATGTGATTGTACAGGATTGGCTGTGTACTTTTAGTCCACCAGGGATTGATTTTATGGGTTGTTTTTATTGCAGTGATCATATGTGTATTATTATTTTGTTCAATAAAATTCTGTGTCTTCCATATTATGGTATTCATGCATATATTTTGTGTACTTTGTTGTACAAGGCCTGTATATAGGTACATAATGTTTGTTGTTTCCACCTCTTGGAAGGGAAGAACACCCTTCCAATGCTAGAAAATTTTAGTTAGGAAATATCCACATTATGGACAGCACGAAAATGGAAAGAAGCGCTCGAGATATTACTCTTGTTTTCGTTTGTAATATCATTTATATGTTCTCCAATGCGCTTCTTCACCTTGCGTGCTGTACATTCAATATATGTTAAATTACATGCAGAAAAATGTATTCTATAAATAATATTGCACAAATTACAAATTATAGAAAAAGTTTTATCTTGTAATGCAGATGTTACATTGCGGATTTCGTTTGCAAATGGACACACAACACACAGTCATATTTAACCACATATTTGCATTGGGTTGTTTTCTAATCTGGCTGGGAGATAACAAAGTGTTCAATGTTGGGGCTTTTTTTGTGAAAAATCTACAGCTAGAGGCAAGTTTACATTTTAGTTTATTATCTTCTTGTAGAATGGGTAAATATTTAGATATACCGTATATACTCGTGTCAATACGAGTATAAAAAATAATAAACCTTATATACTCACCCTACGGTGGCCCCGATGTGCAGCACTGCTCCCCTGATGTCCGCGTGGGTCCTCTTCTGGCTTCCCAGCTCCTCCTTCTTTCTGCTGTAAGATCGTGCTGGGTGTCGCCATTGTTCTCTCCCGGGCGGCACTTCGTATACTACAGGGGGCAGGTTGGGGTGGCTGTATACTACTGGAGGCAGGCTGTATACTGCTGGGGTGGCTGTATACTACTGGGGGCAGGCTGTATACTACTGGGGCAGGCTGGGGTGGCTGTATACTACTGGGGGCAGGCTGTATACTACTGGGGACAGGCTGTATACTACTGGGGGCAGGCTGGGCAGTGCTGTATACTACTGGGGGCAGGCTGGGCAGTGCTGTATACTACTGGGGACAAGCTGGGCTGGCTGTATACTATAGGGGGCTGGCTATATACTGGGGGGGGGGGTCTGTGATCAGTGCATTTCCCACCCTCGGCTTATACTCGAGTCAATAGGTTTGCCCAGTTTTTGGTGGTAAAATTAGGGGTCTCGGCTTATACTGGGGTCGCCTTATACTCGAGTATATACGGTAATATTACAAATTTTGTAAAATTCAGGACTGTAAGTAGTGACAAGAATGGGACGTTTAGGGTTATTTTTGTCTTCATTTGCAGTATTCCAATTAGAATTTGGAACTTATCACTTTAATGGAGACAATAATTCACATGATCAGAAATTATGGGAAAATTTACTCAGCCAATGGATAGTAGAATTCATTGTTGATATTCGTAGAAAGAAATTAAGATTGCTAAATGATTCAATCAAGGAATTCCGGTTGAAATTAGAACCTTTCAAAAATCTAGATGATTATTTGGAACTTTATAACCAGTGTCAAAAGATTGTAAAAAAAAGGTAGAAAGTGAAGTTTATCTTAAAAAACAATGAACATATCTCAAAGTAAAGAGAGATTATGAGAATGATTTGGTTTTTAAATGGCAGAAGAAGTTGGAAAAAGACAGTCAGGAGATACAGTATCGGGAATCCACCACAGTGTATGCACAAGGGACCCCTAAGGCTACATTCACACGACCGTATGATTTCTCCAGTCCCGTATTTACGGGCCATATGTGGCCGTATATACGGACCATTTTTCATCCGTATGTGCACATATGTCACCCGTATCCGTACCGTGTCTGTATAAAATACAGTGGGCTGGCAAATTCTGAAAAATGATGACAAAAGCTTGTCCAACCCCAAATTTGGTCACCTGAGCGGCCCAGGCTCCATTTTGCCATTTCTGAGAGCGAGGTTAGACTCCATTGCTTCTTTTGGCTGTGGTTTCTGGCGTTTTTAGCTCCAGCGATGTCATACAATCCCACTGATGATCTGCTCCTGGACTGGGCAATGCAGGAGGAGGAGCGGAAGAGGACCCGGCGGTTTTGGGTTCATCCCATTGTGGCTGAGCGGCCTAGGAGGGGTCACTTCAGGAACTTGTACACTGTCCTGCGGCAGCATCCGGACAAGTTTCACAGCTACGTTCGGATGACTGTCACCTCGTTTGACCGTCTTTTGGAGGACCTGCGATCGGGGCTTCGGTTACAGGATACCAACATGAGGCGGTCCGTCACACCAGAGGAACGGCTCATCGTGACACTGTGGTAAGTTTTTCCTAGTACATACGTTTCATTATTTCAAGATGGACTGTGTTTAAATATTAAATGTATTTTTTTTTTTTTTTTAGGTTTCTTGCCACTGGGAACTCGTTTGCTTCACTGCATTATGAGTTTCTGCTGGGTGTTTCCACCATTTCAATGATCGTGCGAGCGACCTGCGAAGTGATATGGGAGCGATTGAAAGCTGCGGTGATGCCTGAGCCTACTGCTGAAGACTGGATCCGGATTTCGGGTGGTTTCCAGGAATCTGCACAGTTTCCAAATTGCAATGGGGCGCTGGATGGGAAACACATCCTTAAAGAAGCCGGCTCACTCAGGGTCCCAATTCTTTAATTATAAACAATATTTTTCTGTGGTCTTGTTGGCTTTGGCTGACAGTGACTACAAGTTTATAATTGTGGACATTGGGGCCTATGGAAGTTCTGCGGCTGCAGCGGTCTTCAGGGCTTCCAGAATGGGTGAATGGCTTCGCTCCAACCAGCTCGCCCTTCCAGAGCCAAGATGTCTACCTGGATCAACTGGGCCTCCTGCACCATTTGTGATCATCGCTGATGAAGGCTTTGGACTTTCCCGTCATGTGTTGCGACCATTCCCTCGGCGTGGTTTGGATGAACGAAGGCGCATTTTCAATTACCGGCTCACTCGTGCAAGACGGTACGTGGAGTGTGCTTTTGGGATTCTAAGTAACAAGTGGCGGGTTCTACATAGCTCAATTCAGATGGACCCGGACAATATTAAGAAGGTAGTGCAAGCCTGCGTTATTCTTCACAATTTCGTTCGGATCCACGATGGTGCTTCAGATGGTGAACTGGAGGGACAACATCCAACAGCGTCTATCCCCCTGGACAACACTCTCCAAGGACGACCCGCAGCGGCAGGACTGTTCGTTCGTGAGCAGTTTGCCTCCTACTTTGTTTCTTCAGAGGGTGCAGTTCCCTGGCAGATGGATGCTATTAGTGGACGTTGAGGCTCTGAACTATTAGATCAGTTTTTTATTATTTTTCATCTTTTTTGTTTTGGTAGTTAGTGTAGGGACTCGCAAGAGATGGGGCCCCTTGACGTGGGTTGTGAGCTTAAAACTTCATTGACCCATTTTTGATTTGTGAATTTTCTGCCACAAGTTAAAAATAAGTCAAAGGAGTTAACCAAGACCTCATCATTAAGTGATCATGTTTAAATAAATATATTTTTTAAAAATTGTGTATCGTGTTTTGTTGGATGTGGGGGTGGAGAGTGAGGGATTATTTCACTGTACACATGAGTGTATGCAGGCCATGTATCCTTGTAGCTTGATTGCTCAATGACACGGTCTGCACAGACCTTTGTTGGTTGTGGCACAGTGCATTATATAAAAACTATTTCCCAAATAAACACAGTAGACTTTACTTTTTTTCATAACTTTTATGAAAATAAATTGTTAAACTATATACATAAAAAAAACAAAAAAAAAATTATAAATCAAAAAATTCCCTGGACATTCCCCCCATTGATGCCTGACTATGTGATGGGACTTCAAAGGTGGGGTACATACGAGTGGGCTGTGGAGGGCTGGGCGGGAGTTGGCCTCCAACACGTTCCCGGTGCCGGTCCAGGTAAAGCCCAACCTCATTTTTATGAGGATAGTCAGTTTTTTGAAAAATCTGTACCACGGCAAACAGTGCCGCTTTGCAGTTGGCCATGTCATGTTCTGACACCTTTTTTAATTCTGGCGCCAGTCCCCTTAGGTAGGCGTCCTCCCTTCGGTTTCTTAGCTGATGTAATATTTCGATTAAAGCCACATTTTCCACAGTTGTCCTCTCCTGTGTCTGCGGTGCCCTGCGCCGCCGACTATGGGTTGGTGTGGCAGATTGACGTGCTGGTGGTGGTGTTGAAGGAGCAGGGTTTTCAGGAGGCTCCTGAGTGGAAGCACCAGCCTCTCCACCCGCGTCCTCCACATCAGTGGGTGGTTTGTCCTGGGAGGCTGCCATCTCTGGGGCTGGTGATTCCTCTAGGTTATCAGCCGTACTGTGGGATAAAAAAAATTATATTAAAAATGTATATGCAAGGGATTTTTTTGTCAATCATGCATAATGATTCTTTTCAGTTGAGGGACATAATTCTGCATGATGGAAAGAACACACCTCTGGACATATAGAACATGTTTAACATTTTGAAAACCTTATATACTTACTCTCCCACATCCATTACTGCGTCCAAGAAACGCATGTACTTGGTGTAGAGGTAGGGTTTCTTCTTTAATGTCCCACTACCACTTTTGGCAATCAGACTTTTCTCCCTTTTGTACTGATCACGGGCTGATGTCCAGCGCTTGGTGATGATTCCCACTGTTGAAACCAAAAAAAAAAAGGAAGGTCACATCTGTCACACACAATGCTGCAGGGGTGACATCTATCATGCACAATGCTGCAGCGGTGACATCTATCATGCACAATGCTGCAGCGGTGACATCTATCATGCACAATGCTGCAGCGGTGACATCTATCATGCACAAAGCAGCAGGGGTGACATCTATGATGCACAAAGCTGCAGGGGTGACATCTATCATGCACAAAGCTGCAGGGGTGACATCTATCATGCACAAAGCTGTAGAGGTCACTGGCAAGTTGGTGACAGGGGATTGAATCTCACTCACCAAGTTCTTTACGCTGCTTTGCAGTCTTCGCCTCACTCCAATCATCTGGAAGCAACAGAGCCGTCACCTCCTCCCACTTTTTGGCCTTTCGAGCTCGATCGGAAAAGGTTTTGTCTCTTTTATCCCACAAAATTGGATTCTCCTGGACAAGAGCTATAAGACGCTCCATGGAGAGGAAAAACATTTTCATCAGACACTACACAGAGCAAATGCTGACAGGAAGGTCAACCCCCCTTGATCCTGGTCACCCTGGAAACGGCGCGTATATATGGCAGCATACGGTGCACAACCGTATGCAGCCCGTATTTTTACGCTCCCATTGACTTCTATGGAGCATACGGGACAGATATAAAATAGGGTTAAAATAGGACATGCTCTTTATTTTTTTATGGCCAAAATACGGTACGGTACGGGCTTAAAAACGGCAATATAAATGATTGGATGTATTTGTCATAGAAAACAATGTGGCCGGTATGTAATCCGTAAAAAAAACGGTACGGTACGGATACGGACAATTTCTTACGGTCGTGTGAATGTAGCCTAGCACTCAGAGATATGAAGGTAAAGATAACAGGGGCAGGAATAAGTATAGAGACAGAAATAACAATGCTCATTATAGATCGACTGAAAGGAACCACCAGAGCTTTCATCGAGTGGAAAATAGGAATCCATATAGGAATTAAATTATAGATCGAAACATGATGATAAGGAATATTATAATGGGATATAATCATAATCACCAAAGGTATCATATTGGCTACAGGTATAATCATCAAACACGAAAACAATATGAAAATGAATATTCTAACATCCGGAGACCAGATATACGGTCAAATTATGGAACGAGAGAAATCCATAGATATAATGGATTTATCAACTGCGAATAGATATACCCCCACCAGTTCTCACAGACGAACGAACCAACAAATTTTCCACACCAACAGAGGGGAAACGGGCAAATATTGAGAACGCAGAAAACCCCTCTAGGGACAAACCAGGAAAACAAATCTACTCCAATAAAAAGAAAATTAGAAAAACTAGAAGAGGAGGTAAGAAAAATGGAGGTGAATGTCATGGCTCCAAGAGGCAGAAAGACAAATAGACCCAATGGAGAAGGGAATTTTTAATCTTAGTGATAAAACTTTATCCACAGCACATGTTAGTCTTCTATCAAAAAGTTTAAAATATATTCCTGATAGGAGAATTAATAAGTTTGACCTATTCATAGATATTCAGAAGTTCATTAGGTCAGTTAATCTAAAAAAAATACTTTCTAATGCATCAGGTCTCAGAAAAAGCTAATAAATACATTCATAGTGGTTTAAAAGAAAAATCTTCATTTATCCCAAATCTCTCTAACAACGATTGTATTAATACTTTCAAACGAATTATTACGGAACGAGCCCCTTTACAGAAGAAAATTCATCCTAATCTGTCAAATGAAGAAAGAAAAGCATTGAAAGATCTGGAAAAGGATCAATGGATAGTGGTAAAGCCCGCTGATAAAGGGGGAGGGGGGTGGTAGTCATTATGAATAAGAGCTTCTATATGGGGGAGATGAATAATATTTTATTGGATCAAACTACGTATTATAGATTAAAAAGCAATCCTACAGAGAAATTCAGAAAAGAGTTATTGACTATTCTGAATAAAGCTAAAGCGGAAGGAATTATCGATAGTAAGGAATATAATTATCTGAATATAAAATTTCCAAAAATCCCCACAATATATTTCTTACCTAAATTACATAAAAATAATTTTAAAAAAAACAACAGGATACATTGACAAATTCCTCCAACCTTATGTATGGGACACAGCCGCTTACCTGAAGGATTCAGGGACCCCTTTAGAAATGATTAAAAACATTACTTTGGACGAAAATACCATCTTATGCACCTGCGACATCTCTTCGTTATACACCTGCATACCACACCAGTAGGGGCTAGCTGCTATAACTGAATTTCTAGATAAGGACCAGAAGGTCCCAGAAGAACAAAAAAGTTTCGTGATAGATTTAATAAAATTTGGGTTAGAAAAAAAATTATTTTTGGTTCTTCCTCCAAACGTCAGGAACGGCGATGGGGGCTAAATTTGCCCCCTTGTTACACCAACCTATATATGGCCATTTGGGAGGATAAGTATATTTTTAATAACAATGTGTTTGGAGAGTATTTATAACTCTATAGGAGATATATCAATGATATCATAATACTATGGCAGGGTCCTCAAAAGTAAAAAATCCAGTACAGAATTGATGCTTTTCTACTCCTGCCCTCAAAAAACAAGTTCCTAAATTTTCAACAATAGGGGATACCAACCCCAAAATGGAAAAAGCATCTCATCCCGCAAAAAAAATGCTGTCACATGCCCTCCAAAAGCAAAAATTTTATAGCCTACAAAAGGGGCCAATGTGGAAAGTAAAATCCCGGCAGCTGCAGGGCGCTCCTTCCCTTCTGCGCCTCGCTGTGCACCCATAAAACAAGTAACGGCCGCATGAGGGGGTCTCTGTACTCGGGAGAGATTGCAGAACAAATTGTATGGTGGGTTTTCTATTTTTATTTTTATGAAATGTGTAAATTTTAGGGCTAAATGAACGTATAACCGGCACAATTTGACCATTCTAAATTTCACCTCCATTTTGATTCAATTACTATGAAGATCTAAGGGGGTAACAATCTTCCTTAAAGCTGTTTCTGATAGTTTGAAGGGTGCAGATTTGAAAATGGGTTGATTATATAGGGGGTTTTGATGCTAAATATGTAAAATTTCATTCAAAACAGTATTTATCCGCAAAAGAGTAAATTCAGAAAATCCGGAAAATCGCTATTCGATTTGTAGGCCGCGCGACATCAAAATAAATTATCCAGACATTTCAAAAATTATGTAAATGTAAAGTAGACATATGGGAAATGTTATTCAGCAACTTATTTAGGTGGTAAATCTATCTACCTGAAAATGTAATGATTTCGAATATCAAAAAAGTTTAATTTTTCAAAAAATTCATAATTTTTTCTCTTTTTGGAAAATAAACGCAAAACTTATCAGCCAACATTTACCACTAAAATGAAGTACAACATGTGGGGGGAAAACAATCTCAGAATCTCTTTGATAAGTTACAGTGTTCAAAAGTTATAACCATATAAAGTGACGCAGGTCAGAATCCAAAAAATGGGGCTGAGCCTTAAGCTGGGTAGGAGTATAGGAACATTGGGCACAGGAGGTACTTACTGTTTTATATCCTCGGATTACCAATAGACCTTTAATATAAAACATTTTGCTACTTGTGATACAAGTGCAGTTATTTACATGGTCATTTGCCCTTGTGGCTTAAAATATATAGGTAGAACTTTAAGGAAATAAAAAAACCGGATAGGCGGACATCTGTGCATTATGCAAAACATCATAATAAAAATCCTAGAGGTACCTTTTTTCTTGTTCTAGAACAAGTATTTCCACACTGGAGAAAATCATTCTGGATTTTTCAACTTAAGACGCTACTCCCTTTTGGCCTCAATGCAGACTTTGAAATCAAGTGCTTCTTGTAGTATTAAAATAATCCTAAATTTTATTTTGACAGGTCCATAAATAAAGGATAGTTACTTAATAATGGAATAGATTTTTTAGGTATTTATTTATGTACAGGTAGAGAGATTATTTATTATTTTTATAGTAGTTATCATTCAATTAGGATTGGAGATACACAATAGAGAATCAGAATGGAAGAGAATGGAATGAGACAATGAACAGAATCTGGATGTAACCATGTACTTCTTTCGGTGTATTTTTATGTTATAATTATGGATGTTTTTTTCCTAGATGGTCATAACACAAATAAATTATAGCCATGTGATTATTAATAATTTTTCATCATGTTTCCCAAGTAACAGTTATTTTGCTGAAGGGGTTTATTTTTAGGTTTTATGGAACTATAAAAAGTGACAATGTTTGCACGCCGGCAAACCCCGAAAGAAGCCATTGTAGGCGAAACTTGGAGTTGGGCAAGAACGTGGAAATTCTTGTTTTTAATCAAGGCCTATTTTACAATGCAAGTTTTGTGAGTATGTTTATTAAAAAAAGATTTTTAAACAGTGAAAACCCTGTTGCACTATTTGCGCTTGTTTGTTCCCTATTGGTGCCATACGGAGTTAACGGAATGATACTCGAGTGGTGGAGTTTCTGAGCCGGAAGACCGGAGACCTGCACCACAATCTGCCGCGAGACCAAACCAGCAAATCGGCTGGAATGCTGCACCATAGGAACGAGCATGCAGGAAGTCTATTACCTCCACTCGGGTGCATCATCTGGGACATGGAAGGGTACTGTCCTCCCTGACTGTTTTACATATTTACAGGACGTGGATGCAGAGGAAAAAACTTTTGAAACAATTTTTACTAAAACGGAATATTAGACCTCTATTCCTTTATTTCCTCTTGCGTCGTCATAGTGTATTCTGCTACCAACCTATTGTCTCAAAAACTGTTATTTTTATTATTCCAATTAGAATTTGCCTGTATTAAGGTTTTACAATCCCGATTGTCACTAATGTCCTCTGCTCTGCAGTTTGGATATTTGCAGGCAGATACACGGGAGACTATTTTATTTTTCTCCTTTTGATAATTTTCCAGGCTGGAACAATTTCTTTTTGCCCGCCCTTTATTGTATGTTTGGGATGACATGATGTTCCATGTAGTATAGCATGGCCTGCTGTGGGTTTTCTAAATGTGTTTGTTGAGATGTTATTACCAGTGATGGTTAATGTCAAATATGCTGTTATCAAATGGATTTTTAGAACAAAAAACGTGACTTTCTTTCCATCATGCAACGTAGCCGCCATTGCTGCACCCCTACGGTGCATGTAGAATTTGTCATTAAAAACAAAAGAATTTGAAAGAAGAAGATACCGGAGGACCGTCAATAGGTAATCCTTTGTTTCCCTTGAATTCTTTGTGTACCTATCCAAATGATATAAAATTGCAACATGGGCTAGATTACATCTACAGACTAACAGTTGAAGCCAAGCATCAAGCCTTTCTCCCAATCTTTCATTCAAGGAATCAATACCCGCGACAATAGGTCGCATAGGCGGCGGAAATTTTATTCTTATGAATTTTAGGTAATGAATTAAACAATTGGGGCGACCGGATGCTTGACATTCAGGTAGTCAAATTGTTTTTTATCCACAACATTAAGAGCCAAACCTTCTTGTAATATAAGCTCTAGATCTGTTTAAGCCTATTTGTAGGATTATACCTGATTTTTTCATAAAGTAAATCTGACATTATTAACTGTTCATTTAATCTGACATAGAGGGCAGTATCAAGGATTACAATTGCACCTCCTTTGTCCGCCGAACGGATGGTAACAAAATCTTTCTTTTTTAGTGAATAAATAGCCTGATATTTACTCTGTGTCAGATTAGAAAAGAACTCACGATTAGTGTTAGTAAACCTGTCAAGAATGGGAGGTTATGATTGAATAGGATAAAACCCAAGGTTTTACAAGAAAAACCAGGAGGGGAATCCTCCCAATCCAGATTAATATCCTCTCCCCTCAAATCCTGTAAATCATTAGTCACAACACAATCCTGAAAAGACAATACATTATTGGTTTCTATTGTTTCATCCCAAATTTTTTTTAGAATCATCAACTTTATTGTCCAAAAAAAATGTCTTTTGACAGTCAGTAATCTAATAAACCGGTTAATATCCAAAATGGTACGGTATAGATCGGAATGATGTGTTGGAGCAAATGACATACCTCTCGTAAATACACTAAGGCTACATTCACACTACAGTATGAGGGACGTATATATACGGCCGACGTATATGCGGCCGATATACACTCACCGGCCGCTTTATTAGGTACACCATGCTAGTAACAGGTTGGACCCCCTTTTGCCTTCAGAACTGCCTCAATTCTTTGTGGCATAGATTTTGGTCCATATTGACATGATGGCATCACACAGTTGCCGCAGATTTGTCGGCTGCACATCCATGATGCGAATCTCCCGTTCCACCACATCCCAAAGATGCTCTATTGGATTGAGGTCTGGTGACTGTGGAGGCTATTTGAGTACAGTGAACTGATTGTCATGTTCAAGAAACCAGTCTGAGATGATTCCAGCTTTATGACATGGCGCATTATCCTGCTGAAAGTAGCCATCAGATGTTGGGTACATTGTGGTCATAAAGGGATGTATGTGGTCAGCAACAATACTCAGGTAGGCTGTGGCGTTGCAACGATACTCAATTGGTACCAAGGGGCCCAAAGAGTGCCAAGAAAATATTCCCCACACCATGACACCACCACCACCAGCCTGAACCGTTGATACAAGGCAGGATGGATCCATGCTTTTATGTTGTTGACGCCAAATTCTGACCCTACCATCCGAATGTCACAGCAGAAATCGAGACTCATCAGACCAGGCAATGTTTTTCCAATCTTCTACTGTCCAATTTCGATGAGCTTGTGCAAATTGTAGCCTCAGTTTCCTGTTCTTAGCTGAAAGGAGTGGCACCCGGTGTGGTCTTCTGCTGCTGTAGCCCATCTGCCTCAAAGTTCGACGTACTGTGCATTCAGAGATGCTCTTCTGCCTACCTTGGTTGTAACGGGTGGCGATTTGAGTCACTGTTGCCTTTCTATCAGCTCGAACCAGTCTGCCCATTCTCCTCTGACCTCTGGCATCAACAAGGCATTTCCGCCCACAGAACTGCCGCTCACTGAATGTTTTTTCTTTTTCGGACCATTCTCTGTAAACCCTAGAGATGGTTGTGCGTGAAAATCCCAGTAGATCAGCAGTTTCTGAAATACTCAGACCAGCCCTTCTGGCACCAACAACCATGCCACGTTCAAAGGCACTCAAATCACCTTTCTTCCCCATACTGATGCTCGGTTTGAACTGCAGGAGATTGTCTTGACCATGTCTACATGCCTATATGCACTGAGTTGCCGCCATGTGATTGGCTGATTAGAAATTAAGTGTTAACGAGCAGTTGGACAGGTGTACCTAATAAAGTGGCCGGTGAGTGTACGTCCCCCATACACTTCTGTGGGCTCACGGCGCCCTACGGGAGCGGTACGGTTCCGCACACGTGCGGCACCGTACCGCTCCGTAGCCTGGGAAAAGATAGGACATGTCCTATCTTTTCCCGTATTACGGTGTCGCGGTCATATGTCGCTATGGAGAGGGGCGGGGGTGAGCTGCGCTCACCTCCTCCTCCTCTCCCCGCGCTGCCGTGTGCCCGCCGTGCTACGGTTCGGTGGGCACACGGCAGTGTGCATGTAGCCTAAGTTCAGATGGTGAAAAAACGAAAGCACATAAATTAACCACATTTAGGGTACATTCACACGGCTGTTTGCATTTTCTGTCCTGTATTTACAGCTGTATTCTGGTCGCAAATACAGGCTGTATGACATCTGTATGTAGCCTGTATGTAACCCTTATTTTCACAGTATTCTGTAAAAAATACAGTGGGCTTGCAAATGATGTCACTTTGCCAAGCCCAAATTGGATTCCAATGAGGTTAGATTCCAATGTGGAATATATCACTGGATACATAGATGTACATGCTTGTATCATCTATACATGCATATTTGCAGGTATACAGCATAGGAGAAGCTGTACTGTGTCCCTATATATACAGGATAGGAGTAGTAGTACTGTGTCCCCTCCCAACGAGCATGTCCCCCCTTGGCAACGGGCATGTCTCCATTTCCCCCTAGACAACGAGCATGTCCCCCCTTGGCAACGAGCATGTCCCCCTAGGCAACGAGCATGGTCCACAATCCCCTTGGCAACGAGCATGATCCCCACTCCCCTTGGCAACGAGCATGTCTGCCTCCCCCCGTGGCAACATTTCTTTTTTTGTGTGTGTGTGTTTGTATATTTTGTCTTCCAGGACCGTGCATGCTGTGGACTACTTCGGATTCGTAGGATTACGTCGTTGACTGCCATTTTTAACAAATAAATTGGTCAACGAGGGTGTGTCCGTATTTTCTTTCAATAAAACTTTGTTTTTTGTAAATAAATTTTTCATTATTAAGGGCTGGCCTTACTGTTTGCCATCTTTTTTTTTTTTGTCAAATTCACCACTAACGATGGTGCTCTATGTTTTGGCACATATCCTGAATGTTGTAACCAACATTATTGCAGACCTGGACAACGCAAAGCAGAGCCAACTTGCAGCTCATTTTGATCTCAGGCGGTGCTGTTTGTAGATCTGCAACCAGTGCCCTGCAGAAAACATCATCTGGGGTCTCCTCCCTTCTCTGCCTCAAGTGCTCCAAAATCTCTTGAGCGCACATGTTGAGAAGATCGGATTCAGGATCCCTCCTCCGTCTGTTCCGCCTTGTTGGAATACGATGTATCGGCTCTGCAGCTTGTTGATCGTTGTCAGCCGGCACTTCCTCCGTTGTTGGCACTTGATCCACAGTTTCAGAGGTTGGGTCCTCACTGCTCCTGGTTTGAAGGCTTTCCTCCAGATTGTCGGTAGTCCTATGTTTAATAAAATTTCTGCATTATTTTTGGGTATTAAAAACTGGATTTTGTTCATTTGCATACATTCTGGATATTAATGCTGAAAATCAATATGAAATTCTGCATCCAATTTTTGCATTAATTATGCATAAAAACCGCACGTTGATGCACATTTAATGCAGATTTTCACTCTCCCATAGACTTGAATGATAAAACATTCATGCAATGGATTGCTGTTCTGCATACATGCAGTTATGCGGGTAGAAAGGCATTCACTTTGACCCCACATAACAACATGCATTGATCTTGAAAAATGAAAAAAAAAAATACTTACGGGCCCACTTCCATGACACTGTCTAGAAAGCCCAAACTTCGGGTGTACATGTAGGGTCTCTTCCCCAAACTGCCGGAACCACTTTTGGCCTTTGCATTCTTCTCTCGGCGGTATTGGTCCCGGGCAGAGCACCACCGCTTGTTAATGCTTTCAACAGTAGATAAAAAAAAAAAATTTAAGCAAAATAGCAATGCATTAATTATTATTATTATTATTGCCTTCCCACCCTGCAGCAAACACCCGCCTCTAATACCTGCAACCGCAGTTATTAACCCTTCCGATGACGCGTGCGGCATTTAAAAGGGAGATGCATCTGCAGTTTTGTTACAATGAGCCAGTGGCTCATTATAATGAATACTGTGTAAAAATGCCACAGTAGTATTGCAGTATATGCTAGGAGTCAACAGACAATCCAGGTTACAATACCCCTGAGGGTCTAAAAAATAGTAAAACAAAAAATGAAAAAAAAATTTGAAAAATATAAACTATAAAACAACCCTAAAAATTAAAATCACCCCACTTTACTTAGAACTGATAGGAAATGTAAAAAACATTAAAAAATCACGATAGATATCGCCACATCTCAAAATGCCCGAACTATCAAGATATAAAAACAATTATTACCGGCGGTGAACCCAATAACATAAAAACCCAAACAAATGTCTAAAATGCAACTTTTACACCATTTTATATCTCAAAAACTTATTTTGCAAAAAATGACACCTCACACAGCTCCATACACCGAAGTATGAAAAAGTACATTTTGAGAAGGGTGTAGAGAGGTTACTTACCAAGTTCTTCACGCCGCCTTGGATTCACATTTTTCCACTCATCAGGGACCATGAGCAAGGTGATCTCCTGCCAGGCTCTGTACTTTGCTGCTCCACGGTCCGCATATTCTTCCACCCGCTTGTCCCATATCAGAGGACGCTCTTCCACAAGCGAAATTAAACGTTCCATTGCAATGTGTGCCATTTTCACTACTGGATCCACACACTTTGCACAAACTTTGCACACTGCTCAAAAACTCACTTTCCAGATGACACACTTCAGACAGTCTGCAGACAGCCGAGGGCACCGCTGAGGTCACTGTCTGCAGAAGTCACGTGACTGAGTCTCCACAGCAACAGCCCCCCACGAACGGCTGCATCTGTTCTGGCACCGTAAGCAGAGCAGATTTTTTACATGGCCATTGATTTCTATAGGGGCGCCCGGTCAGGTCGCGATGCGGTGAGACACCGCTTGCTCACCGCATCGCGGCCAGGAATAATAGGAGTCTATGGGGGGCCGTGTTCTGGTCGCAAATCATGCAACCAAATCACTGTCCCCCTCTCTGCCGATTGTGCGGATTGCGGTTCCATAATGGATAGTCTCTTGTGGTGTTTTCTGCCCACTCGTCTATAGGGTTTTTTGTTTGATAGTATATTGTTCCAGTCATTATTAAACTCGGCGGAATAAATGGTGGTTGGAACCTTCTTTAACCTCAGGGCACAATCAATCATTTCTTTTTGAAAGTATATTTGTAACTGGATTGGTCCCACCATAATCTTACTTCCTTTCATAGAGATTTTTCCAAGTCCCACATGAGCTTTTGTAAATCCAACTGTTGTAGACGGTCTGAACAGTCATTTAGATTTCTAAATGTAGTCGGCAATGTAGTGGAGAAAAAAAAATGTATGTTGCAAGGGTAGATATCTGCCTTCTAAGGAAGTGATGTAATTAGTTTTGGGCATATATTTACCTGGACATTCCATTTCATTGTTGTCTATGATTAAGGGTCGAAAAGGCCTGAAACGCGTAAGAGCACTTGTGTATGCTTTATACTGTTGTTGGTCATGCCATTTTAAAAAAGAAGCCAAATAAAGAAGTTTGCTTTTATCTAAGGTGAAGATGCTGATCATTCTTTTCAAAACGCTAGATGTCTAGTGACTCATGCATCAGTTGGACTCTGACTCTATATTAACCTTTCCAAATGCCTTCTTCATCATAAATATTATTTGGTGCGTCGAGAACTAGATATTGCCTCCACAACCAGTGCAGCACATCACCCAGAGTCAAAGGCTTGAACAACTTGATGACCTGTAGATGTTTCCATACATACATATATATATCTTTGTCTTGTGACGTAATATATCCCCCAGAACTGGTCGAGGCTCCACTGCAGCTTGTAGCTGATCTCGTAGATCCTAGTGTTCAACACAAGAATCAACGCTGAGGCATCAAACTTCATAAACTCCATCTAAAGGTTTCTCCCAATAAAATATTGTTTGGGGATCCCCTCCACATGGACTTAATTCTCACTGCATTCCTCCTCTGGGGTGTGGGGTTTGTCAAACTAGAGAATAAAATCTGCAGTGTTTCACTGTCAATGTTACTCTGGGCGATCTACGCAACCCAGACAGTTGTATACCAGAAACAGCACCCTGTGCTACAACTGGTGCCCCCTGCTGGAGGTTGCGTGCTGAAAATAGCGCCACCTGTTGGAGTCTGAACACTGGAGCTGATGTCCTCTGCTGTATGCTGGAGCCCACTGTTGGCAGCTATACGCGGAAGTCCTCTGCTGGCAGCAGTACGCTGGAGATGATGCCTTCTACTGGCTGCTGTACGCTGGGGCTGGTGCCCTCTAATGGCGGCTGGAGCTGTAGACCACTGGTGGCGACTGTAAGCGAGAAATGTGGCCACCTACTGGAGGCTGTACACTGGCGCCGGTGCCCTCTGCTGGATCTGTAACCTCCAGATAATACAGGAGTCACTGATAATACAGGATTTACAGCAAGATCAACTCTACCTGCAGTCTTTTCTCTCTCCTTAGTCACTGGGGTCAAGTGTGAACAGGTGTTTGATGGAGGACTAGTTAACTTTCTCCTCTCAGGAGCAGATAAAGCCATTCAGGTGCCTCCAGTTTTGTCTTTCAAATTTAACCCCTTAGGGTGAAGACACACATGGCCTTTTTGGGCTGTTTTTACTAAGTGCGTTTTCAGATCGTTAAAAAACGCATCAGTTTTTTTTAAAACGCATGCGGTTTTTGAAAACGCATGCGTTTTTGTCCGTGTTTCATTGCGCAATTTCGAAAAAAACGGACAAACACGCATGCGGTTTTTAACGATCTGAAAACGCACTTAGTAAAAACGGCCCAAAAACGCCATGTGTGTCTTATCCCTTAGCAGTATCTGGGACTCACACTGGGCTGCCGTGAGATATAATGTCCTGCACGGTGCTATATTCATTGCTCCGGCTGATCATATTCTATCTCTTGGAGCCCAGTTTCCCTCTTTGCTTCGGGCACCCAGTTCTGTACTTTATGGGGTGCACCCATGTACTTCATATGTTTCTCTCTGATGACACACAGATCACGGATACAATTATCCAGTTGCTCGTGCTTCATTAGCTTTTTCTTACTATCAGTTTCACTTTTTATTTTAGCGTGTAATCTGAATATCTCCATCTCCTTCTTACATATAACTTTATCAGAAACATGAATTTCGGCTGCAGCCGCATCAGGGTGTAGGCCCAACTCCAGACCAGGGGCTCTGCTAGATGACTCAGCCCAGATCTCCTCCCCGCCTCCTGGATCTGAGGCCATGTTTCCTCCCTACTGGGTAGTCACACACCTCTACGTCCTATTATCTTAAAGTTGTGTCAATTTTTCAAGTTATCCTCTATCTACAGGATAGGGAATGCATTTGCTCTAAGGAATAGGTCAGCCACCCAGCAACAGCTAATGGGTGCTAGCGGCTGCCTCCTGAAATTCCTTTGGCGCACTGAACTATGGAGCTTTGTAGCTCCAGCTGTCACAAAGTGCGTCATTAGCGCCTGCCTTACCTGAGAATTTTTTTTCCCAGAAGGCTTGATGGCTTTATTCCTAGAACTCATATTTGATATCTAAAACCTACAAGGGCTATATACACTGTCCTAAAGATATAAAAGAATTAGAGCCATAAATATGAATTACTTTACATGTACTGTATAAATAAGAATGAACAATGATAGAAATACAAACCTTGGAAAACAGATGAACAGTTGATCAGACTGATTCTTCTAAACAATTCATAACCTGTATAACAGAAACTGTTAAAAAACTGTTCAGAACTACTGAAACTAAAATGTTAATCATAAAGAGATTAATAACTTTTCAAGTAGAAATGTGCCTTTTTGTCTGGAAACGAATTGGTTTCTTTTTTATAACTTTTTGTTTGGTCTTTCCAAATTAGCAATATTCGGTGTTAGGAAGTGTACTCTTGAAGACCAATTTGACACAAGTTCCCCTTTTACAATTCTCAACACAGAAACGGACCGTGTTGGTGACTTCCTCAGGGGTAAGCTGAGGAAGTCACCAACACGGTGACGATATGCGTGGGGCTTGCTCCACTTCCCATCCAACTGACCTGCCTCCCTGGCTTTCATCCCAGTACTAGACACCACATGTCTCTTCCACAATTGGGTATTGTATGAGCAGGTTGAGGGTTTACCAGGTTTTACTCCACACTTTTTTGTTTTGCACAGAGCACTTTACTGTATTGCCGCCATCTAGAGGTTTTTCTAGTACCGACTATGGTAATTTACCTATAAATAATTGTCTATCTGTGCGAATTATTGATTGTGGATGGGGAGTGTAAGGGACTACTACCCTTGGAAGCTTTATACACCCACTGGGTGTATGTTTTAAGTGTTTTTATATTTGTTGTCTTGCTATTATTATTGTTTGTATCAATAAATGGATTTTTTGGTTATGTGATTCCCTGTACGCATCCAACTTTTTCCTTGTTCTGATGGTTGCTCTCCTGTTGTGTAGCCATTATGACAATTGTTAACCAAATGTGGTAGGTCTGCTATTAATTGGGGATTACTTACAATTTTTTGGATGTTGAGAAATGACACTCCTTCTTTGTTGAGCCAAAGAACCTGATGATATGTATCAGCCTCATCCAGTGGCCCGTGTGAACAACAATGTGCTGGTTGCAGATATTCTTTGACATTACCTTCACAGATCTCTATAGATCACCAAAAGTGAATAACAATTTTGTCTATCCAGGGTGTAATTGATTGGGTAAAATTTTGTCTACTTTTTTGAGGTGGCTTTTTATTGACAGACTTGCCAGACATCAAATTGGTGATATATACAGGGATGCTCTTTTTTTTTTTTTTTGGAACACCAACATGTCTATCAGAAGCAAAAAAGTGCAACTTATAGACTTCCTTCAATAAACGATTCATGACTTTTTCAAATCCAAATTTTTCCATCGCAACGAAGCAGGAACATGGCGAACGCTGTACTGCTTCAAAGTCAAGGTATAAAGGGTAAATGTATAAGAGCTTGTCAAATGTTCCTCTATTGGAGAGGTAACTTGTTCAAGACTGGCTCCAGACCATGGCATCAAATAGAGTAACCAAGTAATATAAGCAAGGTGCCCAATAGTAGTTAAGACTTAACTTTTAATTCATATAATGTAAAAAAGCCACCTATCTACCTGTGGCTAGAATAAACATTCAACAATAACAGAGGAAAAGAGTTTCTTCCTTTAAAAACATAAACCTAGTGACAAAGAGATCATTAAGGACATTAGAGTGTCCTGGTGAAAGTACAGCTTAATAGGCAAACAGGGGTACAATTAAGCCAGGTATATTGCATGTGTAGGCATGTGATAGTAAGGGAAGTAAAAACAGGTTGGGTCTCACCAGTCTTCATCCAGGGGAGGCAGGATTACCGGGTGTATGGTCCAGAGATGGCCTAGTTGTCCCTATTAACTCTGGCTCCTGAGCCCCTTGAATTGCTCCCAGCCCTTACAAGGGCGGTCCCATTTCTGCCCCTGCGATGGCTATTGTACCCTATTGCTTAAAAAGTAAATAGTATCAAATCCCTACGCATTTCGTGCAAGGGTTAGATTGCACTCATCAGGGGATAGTAGATCAGAAAGAGTACTCCAGCTTGCTGCTTCAGAATGGGCTCTGTATCCTCGCCCTATTTCCAGGCTGTAAAACGGGCTGTGGCTCGTCCAGCATCAGCGAGCGTTAACCTAAGCACTAGGTAGAGAGTACGGCGTCGGCGCCAGATTACCGCGCATGCGCCAAAATTAAAGCCGATTCCGGCCGCCCAGGCCACGCCCCCGGTTCTGTCATTGGTCGGGGAGCCGTCGCGTCATGGCTTGGGAGGAGGCCGCACCCGGGTATGACAGTGATGGGCAGGTGAGTCCATCGAGCAGCAGTGGTGCTCGTAGTGTAGCTCCTCCTCGCTCTCCAAAGTGAGAGGCAGGAGGAGAGTTTACACAGACCCGGTGTAGCAGCAGTCAGCAACCCCTACTGGCCTCCAATCAGTAAAGTGACAGTGTCACTATTCAAATGGATAGCCGTGGGGAAGAGTAATGCCTCAACAAGAATGATGAACCCCTCAGAGGTTCCTCTCAGAGGTCTAAAACGGGGGTTAACACATCGCACTTTCACAGGCTCAGTAAGAGATAACTGTGCCTTAGTGCAGTTCCGTGGGCATTAAAAGTTGGTCTTTATTATTATCTGCTAACTCAAGGATTTGCTAACTCAAACAATCCATAATAGTGTAAACACAATACTTAGCATTGTGATCCGGACAGTCACATTGCCCGTCACCAGCTACATACAAGCAGGTTTTCAACATTGCACGGTTCTGATTCCCTTTTGTTCTTCCAAATCTACAGCGGGAAACAGAAAGTTGGACTGGAAACAATCTTTTCAGATCTATTTCAGAAAAACCCACAGATTCAGCAGATCACCACAGTTATGGTGCCCGTATCTATGAGCAAGTGTAGCTGGTTTATTCATGCTTGATTTTGATGGTGATTTTTCTGTGAACAAATTAAAGAGTGAATGAAAAAGAGCCAGAGGGGTGTAAGGCTACTTTCCTGTTTGATCGCTGTACCCATCTGTCTCTCTTGCATGTAGTGTTTGAACCTTGTGGTTGTTAACCATTTTAAAAATTACAGGATGGAAGAGGATGGTGTGAAGAATAGCGAAAGAAAACTCGGAAAAATAAGTTTTTTTTAAACAAATTCATTAACAAATATAACGATATATATACAATCATTAAGGCTGTATCTATAGGTCATACAGCTCTTTAGTGTATGGCCCTGCAGATGATTGGCTATGAGGAGCCATGGCTGAAGAGCCTTCATTGGGGCCATCGAAGACAGGGGCCATGACAGGGTATAAGGTGGATGGAGGTGGGCTTGGCGGTAGCAGGCCTCCCACATGCTCACACCGTCTCTCTCTCAAAAAAGCCACCTCAGGCTTGTCTTTAGGTGTCCCCTTTTGAAATATCTGCAGGACAGCCATCATGGCTACCCTGCAATTCATTTTGTCCTCTTCATGCACTCCCTTAAGGTCTTGGACAATGAAGCGCATGAAGATGTCTTCGGCCGAATCATCACACCTCCTCAATTAATCGAGGACCTCCTTCTCTGCAGCAACGCTGATAGTTGACACTGCCGGCTGCTTCCTTTTACGGTGGTGGTGGTGGTGTAGTTGGAGTTTGATGTGTGGGTGACTGTGTGGAGAGATCCTCCGGCTGCTCCTCAAAGGACTCCTCCGTTCCTGCCATTTTTTCAAAGCCTCCAAAAAATAGGATTTGTTGAACTCTCCAAAATACGCCTCTGTCTTGGCGATGACTTCCTTGTTTGAACTAATTTTTTTCTTGCGAGCCATTTCTTCATGTTAGGGAACAAGAAAAAGTTTCAGGGAGCCAGATCTAGTGAATATGGGCGTGAGGCAGCAATTCATAACGCAATTTATGCAGTTTAGCGGTGACAACTCCAGATGAATGTGCTGGAGCGTTATCGTGGTGAAACAGCACCTTCTTTTTAGATAAATGTGGTCGTGTCTCCTTCAATTTTTTTTTGAAGCGGTCCAATAACTCACTGTAGTATTGCACAGTGATCTTTCTTTTTTCTAAAAATTCCATGTGGATGACACCGTTCACATGCCAAAAAATCATCACCATGACCTTTCAAGCTGATGGGACCGGTTTTCGCCTTGTTTGGAGCAGATTCACATAGAGAAATCTATTGTTTTGATTGTTGCTTAGTTGCTGGTGTATAATGATGAATCCAGGTTTCATCAACAGTGACAAATCTACTCAATAAGCAAGCGCGGCACCCATTGGGCTGACAATTTCCAACTTATCATGTAAAATATTAATCGCCATTTCGGTCGACACACCTACGGCCTCTGCTACTTTGTGCACTTTCGATAGTCGATCAGCGAGTATAATGTAGTGGACTTTTTGAATGATTTCCTCGGTAACCATGTCTGCCGGGCGTCCTGGTCACTCCTCATCAAAAATGGAAGTTCGCCCCCATTTAAATTTGTTGATCCAATATCTAACTGTGGTCAAAGATGGCAAAGTGTCCCCATAAACAGCATCCAACTTTGCTTTTATCTCATCGCATTTTTTCCCATTCAAAAACAAAAAGCGAGTTACCGAACGATACTTCTCTTTTTCCATCTTAGCGAAAATCACGAAACAGTCAAATGGCTGCCAAATCCAAACTAACCAATCAATCAGTCTGCAATTTGTTTTGCCGTCATTTGATAGATGGCAGCACACGATGATAGCACCAACTTCCCTCAGGAATGCCCTCTGTCGTCAAACATGGGTACTTATTGAACCGTACAGTGCAGAATGAAGCAACCTTGAACAATCTTGAGGATGCAAACTACACAAATCTGAATACAACAGTGAGTGATGATGCGAACCACCATATCAACTATAATTAGACTACTGTATATCATACAGCATGTATATAACGCTTAGAATATAGTATCTATACTAGTATGTATATATATTATAGTATATTCTTATATATACACACTATACTAAAATGTATAGTAATTATACAATATTGTCATATGGGTAATTTGCATCCCAAATATATACATGTACATTTTACTTTATTGGTGATAAAATAGTGGCAGAAAGTTACCTGGGCAGTCAGTGGTGGCTCAGCAGGGGTAACAGTGCGTCTGTCACCATCGGTGTCTAGGTTCCACTGCTACATCTCCATCATAGGAGACAGTAAATATAAACATTCGGCCGTCGCGTGCACAGTACATCCCCTGCATGTGCTGTCAATAAGCGGAGCGATCAGCAAATAAACATTTGGCCGGCATGTGCGCTATACATCCCCTGCAGGCACTGTCAATAAGCAGAGCAAGCAGTTTGGCGGGGCTACATTGTGGAGAGCCGGCATCGACTGCGCAATATATGCAATGCTGACGGTTTCTCTGACAGGTATCCGCTGAGAGCGCTTGCGCACCAGATGCCATCGCCGGAGAGAGAAGTAAAACAGAGGGGCGTGGTGGAGGAGTGTTGGGGGAATGTCGGCCAGAGCATAGAGAGGAGTGCCGGCCCCCTCATGAATATAGCCGTCTGCCAGCGCATTAGACATGTGGATCCAACCTCTGGGTGGCATACGGTGGATGTATTAGATCAAATTACATAAGGAAACTACAAATAGTCATTCTCATCACAGAAGACACCATATTTGAAGTTCCTTTATTAAATAAAAAAATAACTCTTGATGTGTCGCTTGTGAACCAAATACTTTATTCCCATAACGTGGTTCCAACATTTGTTGACATGCGTCTTCTGAGGCAGACAGCTGTATAATAACAAATATACAAAGGACACAATTAATGTAGGCATATTGATATTCAGATTCTTCAGAGTACAATATAGTAGAAATATATTTTCTTGGATGATTTGTAGGCAACACTTTATTTTTGCAGTTTCACAAAGGTGTGACGTGTGTGATGCAGTCGCCATTAAGAGGCCTGGTTTAGAGGGATATTTTTCGTAGTGGTAGGTGGTGTATTTTCTCTCCCCTCTAGCTTTACAGAAGTGACACTTTTGGTAGCCTCTTTTTATTTTCTGAGGGTGGACTTATTGCAAGGCAGTGCTGCTCATGGATAATCCTAGATACCCTACTAGTACTGCTCCCATCAGCTGGGTCCTGCTGTTCTTGTTCTCCAAAAATCCATATTTTTATAATTGTTTCCTGAAAATCTAGGAATGTTTCCTTATTACCAGCTGCTTTGTATAAAACAAAGGCATTGGAAAGGGACACTTGGGTAAGGTACACTGCTATTTTTTTATACCATGCGCTAGATTTTCATAAGGCACTATAGTTTCATAGTTTATACGGTTGAAAAAAGACACTTGTCCATCAAGTTCAACCAAGGAAGGGTAGGGATTGCATGAGGAAGGGATTTAGGGGAAACAATCCTATATAGCATAACAATCAATGTTATTTAGGTGTAAAAAGGCATCTAGACCCTTCTTGAAGCTCTCCGCTGTCCCTGCTGTGACCAGCGCCTGAGGCAGGCTATTCCACATATTGACAGTTCTCATAGTAAAAAAGTCCTGTCGCCTCTGGTGATTAAACCTTGGTTTCTCCAAACGGAGATAGTGCCCCCTCGTCTTTTGATTTAATTTAATCTGGAACAACTTACCACCATATTTTTTGTATGGACCATTCATATATTTATATAAATTAATCATGTCCCCTCGTAGTCATCTCTTTTCCAGACTAAACACTATAGGGCTGCAGTACTTGATCAAAAAGGTCCACCCCTCCCATGAAGTGGTTATAGTCCTGAATACACACAGGTTTGTTGACCCATTTTGTGCTTCCATGGACTGGGGCGGATTGACCAGCGTGGAAACTGGTCAAAACAAAGACATAACGTTTGTCCTTGTATTTTACCAACATCAAATTTTCTGTACAAACAGCCCTGCTTTCCCCACTCCTCAGTGACTCTTCTTAAAATGACTTGGCTGACACCTCTGATTTTTCCTGATGGTGCTACATGAAACTATGCCCCTGGCAGCAAGGGACTTTTGCAGGATGGATACTATTAAAAAAGTTGCACTTGCACAGGCCTTGTACAGCTTCACTCCATACCTAGCTCTTTTATTGGGGAAGTATTGGCGATAATGTAAATAGCCTTTAAAGTGGACAAGAGACTTATCTACTGCTAGACATTTCTGGGGGGAATATGTCTGGGGGGTATATATTTTGCCGCGCTGCAAATTTGGTGATATAGCTGGTTCTGAAAGGAGAACACATTGGACCACATTTATTTACCTTTCCTGTCGTGATCCCCCAAAGTGCATTGTTCAACCGGAATGCACTCTGCCGATTCAGGAAGATCGTACGCCCGATATCCTGCAGCTGTCGCTTCCACCCTCTGGTCCGCCGGAGTTCACCTTCTTTTTCCTGGTGCATGTGAGTGCATGCGACACAATTTGAATCTTAAATCCCACGCTCAGTCCGAATCAGTCAGATTGTCTGACGGCCCGCCCCCCCGATTTCTGTCGCATGGAAGCCAGCGCAGCCACGACACAATCTTATCGCATGCGACACAATCCCCAGTTAAATATCTGTCACGGTGGCGCAAATCCCCAAAAAATACACTGATTCTTATTTCTCTTAGTTGGAGAACTTCTCTGACTTTTTCCCAATCCTTCGGACTCACTTCAGCAGTCATCTTAACATCTATACCCTTTTCCAAAAACTTCTCAATTAGTTTGGTCTCATTCTTATCAAATTCACTATCCACAGAACAAATATGATGTGCTCTAAGTAATTGCCCCTTAGGAATTCCCTTAAATGTCTGTAGATGATTGTTACTTTATTCAATAAATTATTTTTATCAGTAGGTTTTGAATATGATGCGGTCACAATCCCCTCATCTGTCTTGATTACCTGAACGCGCATTTTTATACGATCAAATTCTGCAGTAAACTCAATAAGCTCATGGCTACCATTCAAAAATAATATCCATTCATTAAACTCAGATTCATCACCCCAACAAACACAAACACACCCAATAAAAATAAACTTATTATAATGCTTAATGCATAGTGGACGTGAAAGAGGGGCTGCTGCTCCATGGACAGGGCCAAGGGAGCTGCTGGCATCATGGATGGTTCATAGCATCAACCTATCTTTTTTGTCCTTACATTTTAAAAGGAGGACCCCATCACTGTGTACTGCCCCTGCTCTCCCCAACTTGCAGGGTTTGGCCTATTAGGGTCTAGGGAAGGTGCCTCTGATTTCTGCAGACCCTCACACGGTGTATTTTTCTCAGCCAGGCACTGAAACACGGGCACACTTGTGTAACAATTATCAAGGTACACGTGTGACCCCTGGTCAAAAACTGGATGCAGGAGGTCCCACACAATCTTCCCACTTATTGTTAGGGATGTAGGACAATCAGGGGGCTAAATTTGACTGCCCCTTTCCTCATAAATACGAAATGTGTAGTGGGTAGCCTGTTTCAGACACATTTTGATACACTTTTATGCCATATCTGGCAACTTTATTATCCCCTTGAAATGCACCTGGGACTCGTCCACTTCAATCTCTCTTTTTGGGATGTATAAGGAAGAGAATTTTTGGCTTAAAAATTTAATCGGGGGCTGAATCTTATAGAGTTTGTCACAACTGGGGGCATTGGGAATTGTCAGCAAAATGGAGACATTTTTGGATGGCCTCAAATCAAGCCCTGGGCATTGTTGATCAATACAAGTGGGTATGATGTAAGAGATCTTTAGACCAATAGTCCTTTACGGATGTTTTTTTTTTTGTAAAACCCATATTCAGTACCAATCCCCAAAATTTTTGAGTATCTCCTCAAGTGGTTGGATACCATCTATATGGCCTGACATAAAAGGAATTGGGGTTGTTTTCTAAAAATTGCTGTGCAAATAAGTTAGTTTTCTTAACAATCAAGTCCAGCAGGTCATCTGAAAAAAATAATTTTAAATGGCCAATTTCAGATAACCCTGCTGCTTGTACTTGGGCTTCTGGAACAGCAGTAAAGTCAAGTACATAGGAAGCTGTGGGAAACCAGTTACTTTCAGGTGGAGGTTAAACTGGACTCATGGTCCTCCTAACACTGCGATGAGTTTCTTCACTATCAGATGAGGAAGTAGAAGAGGAGGACAGAACAAATTCTGAGTCTCCCTCACTCGCTGCTTCTGTGTCTGAGGCTAACATAGCATACGCCTCTTCAGCACTGTATGTTCTTTGTGTCATTTTGTCTAATGCACTTTATTTGCAATTGTAACAATGTGTAATGTACTTTAATGTGTAATATTCTGTACTTTTCTGTAACAATTGTACAAACTGACAGCTGGAGTGACACTGAATGATGCTGGTGGGCCCTGACGAACTGTTACTGCTCAAAACTGCCCATGTGCACGGCGGGCACATTTTGGCGCACGGGATAGGAGGAGGTGAGCGCTGCTGGCCCCTCTCCAAAGAGATATATGGCGTATATGCAACCGCCGTATATACGTCCCCCAATGGCTGTGTGAATATAGCCTGTCACTGATTGATTCTAACACTAACTCCCCCCCCCCCTTTTTTTAGTTTTTTTGATGAAAAGAAAAGATCCCTGACAGCCAGATGGACGCTCACTCTGACAGAAGCTGATTGATTCTAACACTAACAATGACTTTAATGAGACAAGACTGGTGGTATCGCTCACCTTGTCTTCTCCGAACAAGATGTTTTCCAGACATTCCAAACAAACGGAAAGAAGATTCATCAGAGAAAATGACTTTGCCACAGTCCTCAGCAGTCCACTCCCTGTACCTTTTGCAGAATATCAGTCTGTCCCTGATGTTTTTTCTGGAGAGAAGTGGCTTTGCTGCCCTCCTTGACACCAGGCCTTGCTCCAAGAGTCTCCGCAGTCTCGCAGTGCGTGCAGATGTACTCACACCTGCCTGCTGCCATTCCTGAGCAAGCTCTGCACTGCTGGTAGCCCGATCCCCAAGCTGAAACACTTTTAAGAGACTGTCCTGGCCCTTGCTGGTCCTTCTTGGGCGCCCTGGAACCTTTTTGGCAAAAATTGAACCTCTCTCCTTGAATTCCTTGATGCTGCGATAGATTGTTGACTGAGGTGCAATCTTTCTAGCTGCGATACTCTTCCCTGTTAGGCCAGTTTTGTGCAGTGCAATGATGGCTGCTCGATAACCATGGTTAACAGAAGAGAAACAATGATGCCAAGCACCAGCCTCCTTCTAAAGTGTCCAGTGGTGTGATTCTTACTTAATCATGACAGATTGATCTCCAGCCCTGTCCTCATCAACACCCACACCTGTGTTACTGGAGCAATCACTGAAACGATGTTAGCTGCTCCTTTTAAGGCAGGTCTGCAATGAATTTGAAATGTGTTTTTGCAGTTCAGCTGATCACTCTTTATAACATTCTGGAGTATATGCAAATTGCCATTATAAAACCTGATGCAATAGACTTTGTAAAATTAACATTTGTATCATTCGCAAAACTTTTGGCCATGTGTATATGAAGATTTTGGGCTCTCTCCAAAACTAACTCCAAATGTTACTAACTTTTACCATAAAACACTTTATGTTAGCATAATTTTTAAAATGTTATAATATTTTATAGGGGACTTTCTAATTGAACAGCAATTTTCCAGATGTTAAGGAAATTTTAGATTAAATTATTTTAGATGCCATTACATTTTTTTCAAGTTATTTTTGGTAGAACTCGCCACAAATCATCCCATTTTTAAAACTGAACCACTCAAACTATTCAGAACAGACTCATATGAGCCTTAAAATACATACGTTCATGCAGGATAAAAGGTAAAAACATCTCAACTACACCCCTGAAAGAATTTATTTAAGGTTATGATCAGCCTTTTGACGCTAATGTTCATAGAAATTTACAAGTCCAGGTATGTGTGGTAAATGCGGCAGCAGTTTTTCATACAAAGACCAGGATGGCCGGGACAAGTGTTGCCCTGATATGTCGAGTCTTTGCGTAAACCATTTTTGAAGCAGACAATACATCTTTTCTGGGGAGGCATTTTTCTTGCAGTGGGGGGCATTTTTCAACACCGGACCCCATCACTGCGTAGTGCCCTGCTCTCCCCAACCTGCAGGGTTTGGCCTATTAGGGTCTAGGGAAGGTGGCTCTGATTCTTGCGGACCGTCACACATGCCAGTGTTTTTTTCTCAGCCAGGCACTGAAACAAGGTAACACTTGTGTACCAATTATCAAGGTATACGTGGTACCCCAGATCAAACACTGGATGCAGGAGGTCTCACACAATCTTCCCAGTTATTGTAAGGGATGTAGGGTCTGAATTTGACTGTCCCTTCCCTCATAAATACGAAATTTGTGAGTGCATCCAGTTTCAGACTCGCACATTTTGTACAATTTTATGCTACCGTATTTTTCGCCCTATACGGCGCACCGGACTATAAGGCGCATTAGTCCGATGCGCCTTATATATGTAATAATTCCATATATAAGGCGCATCGAACTATAAGGCGCGGGGTCTGGGGGCGTGGCGGAGGTCCGGGGGCGGAGACGGGACGCGACGCTGAGACGCGACGGGGAACGCGGGGAAGGTGAGCGGGAGGTGGAGGAGGGCAGCGGACCATACTTACATAGGTCCCCGCTACCGGAGACAGCAGATCTCCAGCGGGAACTGCAGACCACGCGGCAGAAGTTGTTCGTGCCGCGTGGTCTGCAGTTCCCGCTGGAGATCTGCAGTTCCCGCTGGAGATCTGCTGTCCGGAAAATATGGTATATGTGGAACGTTTCAATGTAATGCACCAGGGACTCATCTACTGCAATCTCTTTTTGGGGTGTATAAGGAAGAGAATTTTTGGCTTAAAAATGTAATCGGAGGCTGACTTTTAAACAATCTGTCAAAATTGGGGTACTTTTTTGGGGGGGGGGCATTGGGAATTGTCAGCAAATTTTTTGGATGTCCTCATAGCAAGCCCTGGATATTTTTAATCCATACAAGGGGGTATGTATACAATAGGCCCTTACTGATGTTTTTTTGGTAATGTCCATATTTAGGACCAATCCCCACAATTTTTTTTTATTTCTGCTCTAGTGGTTTCTACTGGCATAAAAGGATTTGGGGTTGGTTTCTAAAAATTGCTAGGCCTATACCATATATACCCGAGTATATATACAATTTTTTCAGCACAAATCTATGAAAAAAATTAACACTGTACCCATCTTTCCAAATAAAAATTAATTGTGTTTATGTGAATATGTTCTTAGTATTGAAAAGGTTATGTCCTTGTGACCAAATGTGGAAAATGATAAATTTTTTGTTTTCTTTTTGCGTTTTGCCACAGTGGAAATCAAGTTTACTGTATCTCAAGGCAACATTTTAGCCTGACAGCTGAATGTATAAAATTAGGTTTCAAAGTCTTTTGCTGAAGACACAATTTAAAAATTTGTTGTCCTTATTCTCTTGTTTTTTGAATAAATTTAGTGCTTCTTTGTTGCCAAAGATGAGTGTGATCCAGTCTGCATACACCAGTGTGTGCTCATCACCGATTCTGTTTTGTGTCTTGCCCCTAGTTCTTCTTTGCTCTCTTATTTTTCTCATCTTCCAAATGTTGTGATCTTGATGCTCGCTATTTTCTGGCTCCTTCTAAATGTTGTAATGTCATTTATTATTGTTAATGTCAAAGGTCCCTTTGCGTAATAATAAGTGGTGGCTAGCCTTTTTTTGGTGTTTTATTGTTGTCTTCTCAAGCATTTTTTTTAATATTGCTAACTGTTCCTATGCCTTCCAAAAACTACAACCCTTACCTTGTGACTGTTCCTTCTCTCTCTACAAAAGTAAATATGGATCTATTTACACTTAAACTATTTCACTTTAAAATCCTATCAACATTTGGTCATTTTTTATGGTTACATTACATCTATATTATTATCTATTTTATGGTTACATTATATCTGGTATCCATGGGTTTATTTAAACAGAGCAAAAGTAATGCAGACTTTTTTTTGTCTGGTGCATAAACAAGACATAATGGATGACTTAAAAAGTATATTGATGTCCAGATTTTTTAAAATGATACCTTGTACTTCAGTTAAACCTCCATTCCTTTCTTTTTTACTCAAAGTATGGAATTGTAGTGTGAATTTGGCCTCATTTGGTCATGCATTTGTTTATATTTTCAAGGAAGCATAACTTTTTGCAAAATAATAAAGGCCAGAGATAATGGAACTTGGCATAACTGACCATAAAGGGTAAAACTAAAAATGAATAAAGGATAAATCCGTGGTATATGCATCTTTAAGTCAAGGTGGACATTGTTTTTATCTACACGTTTCAGTTTCAGCATTGTGCTGCCAGTGTATTGTAACTGCATACGTGCATTTGGAGATATTTAAGTTCCAGCACCTAGTCTGTGTATATTTTTTAGCATTAGCTAAATTGTCTTTCCTTTGTATTGTTATTGTTCATTGTAACAATTTTCTGCTTGTCGAACAGACTTATTGGGGGTCATTTACTAAGGGCCCGATTTGCGTTTTCCTGACGTGTTACCCGAATATTTCCGATTTGCGTCGTTTTCCCTGAATTACCCCAGGATTTTGGCGCACGTGATCGGATTGTGGCGCATCGGCGCCGGCATGCACGCAACGGAAATCGAGGGGCGTGGCCGAATGAAAACCCGACGGATTTGGAAAAACCGACGCATTTTTTAAAAAAAATCTGTCGCGGAGCTTGCACTTACCTTCACTCAGCTCGGCTCGGTTAACTCCAGTGCGTTCCGATGCTACCTTAATAAATCCCGGCCGGACCCGAATCCAGCGCAGAGAACGCGCCGCTGGATCGCGAATGGACCGGGTAAGTAAATCTGCCCCATTGTGTTTTTTTAAACTCGTTGCAAATAAACCCAAATTTCCTCTTATTTGGGCACAAAGATTAACAGAAATGTACATTCACTTTCTTTTTTAACATACCGTATTTTTCGGCCTATAAGGCGCACCAAAAATCCTTTAATTTTCTCAGAAATCAAAGGTGCGCCTTATAGGCCGGTGCGCCTTATATGTGAACTTATACAGAAATGTACTACAGACAAGATGCTCCATCCCCAGAAATTTCCTGCACCTTCCCACACAGTATACAGGGTCCCTGGCTCCTGAAGTGCCCTGGCACCACAACTAACATTGTGCCCATCCTGCCCTCCCCTAGCACGGAGAGACCGGAGCTGCCATAGTGCAGACCACGAGGCAATCATCATCAGTAAGAAATCCCCCCTACCTGACAGCCCTCTAACAGGGGAAAGAGAAGGAGCCACAGGGAACCCCACAGGAATAACACCCTGGCTGAGGAGGGAAGGAGAAGGGGCAGAGGGAGACCGCTTAACCCCTGCATCACCCTGCATTAACCCCCAGCAGCCCATACCTCTGAGATCGGAGCTCTCTGACACGCTGAAGACAAGTTTCCCGGGAAGTGTAGCTGGCTTGAACTGTGCACAGGTCTGCCACCTGCTGGTCATTTTTGGGTACTGCTTTTCATCCAGCGCCTTATACTCCAGTGCGCCTTATATATGAAACTAGATGTCTTAGCAGGCATTTGTTAGAGGTGCGCCTTATACTCCGGGGCGCCTTATAGGCCGAAAAATACGGTAACTCTCCAATGAGAAAAATTGCTCAGTGATTTCTCGTCGCACACGTTGCTCAGCGCTATTAGCTGCTTCTTCATTGCTGCCTTGAAAAGCAATATGTTCCTGTAAGTCTGTGGCTGTCACATGGCAATTTATGTTTAATGCAGATGCTATGCAGCACTGCACACGCTATAATTATTTTGTACACCTTTTGTGGACGATAAAGAAGTGCACCTCCAGAAAACTCTAAACGACCAAATCAGCTCTTTAGAATTCCAAATGCTCGCTCAATTCTTGATTGTGTTTTACGATGAACAGCATTATCATTCCTCTCGGTTTCCATCTTTGAATTAAGGTAAGGAGTTAATAAACACCGAGTCAAACAAACATTTTTTTCATTTTTTATAAATGAAACACAAATTTCTAACTTAGGAATTTTGAAAATAATTATCAGTCTGTATTAGATGCCTCATATTTTGGGACAGTGTATGTTGGGTCTCTGTAATCAAACATGTGGTAGACACTAAAATGGTAATTACAGGATTTTTTTTTTCCAACCACCACAATGCTAATTTTCTTTTTTTTGGGGTTGGGGGGGGACATTGTTGTGAATGTGATTATTTAACCCCTTAACGCTCTGCGCCGTAGCTCTACGGCGCAGAGGTATAAGGGTTGTATGAAGAGGGCTCACGGGCTGAGTCCTCTTCATACAAAGGTGGGGGTTTTTGCATATTGCACAAAACCCCCACCACTAATAACCCCTAAACCCCCACCGCTAAACCCCCACCGCTATTAACCCCTTCAACGCCGCCGGCAAAGTCCGCGCGCCGCCATCTTTTTCCCGATCGCCACGCCCCCGAACATCATCGGGGGGGCGGCGATCGGTTGCCATGGTAGCCTCGTGTCTTCTTTTGACACGAGGCTATCTGGCAGCTGCAGATTCGTTACAATGAGCCAGTGGCTCATTGTAATGAATGTGCTGCAAAAATGCCATATATTGCAATACAGAAGTATTGCAGTATATGGTAGCAGCGATCTGACCATCTAGGGTTAATGTACCCTAGATGGTCTAAAAGATAGTGAAAAAAAAAAATTAAAAAAAAAGTTTAAAAAATAAAAAAAATTAATAAAATATTAAAAGTTCAAATCACCCCCCTTTCCCTAGAACGGATATAAAACATAATAAACAGTAAAAATCACAAACATATTAGGTATCACCGCGTCCCAAAATGCCCGATCTATCAAAATATAAAAACGGTTACAGGCGGCGATGACCTCCGAGGCGGGAAATGGCGCCCAAATGTCCGAAATGCGACTTTTACACCTTTTTACATAACATAAAAAATGAAATAAACAATGATCAAAATGTCGCACAGACCTCAAAATGGTAGCAATGAAAACGTCGCCTCATTTCGCAAAAAATGACCCCTCCCCCAGCTCCGTGCGCCAAAGTATGAAAAAGTTATTAGCGTCAGAAGATGGCAATTTTTTTTTTCTTTTTTGTACACATTCGTTTAATTTTTCAAAATGTATTAAAATACAATAAAACCTATATAAATTTGGTATCACCGCGATCGCACCGAACCAAAGAATAAAGTAGGCGTATTATTTGGAGCGAAGAGTGAAAGTCGTAAAAACTGAGCCCACAAGAACGTGACGTTTTTTTTTTTCAATTTTTCCACATTTGGAATTTTTTTTCAGCTTCGCAGTACACGGCATGTTAAAATAAATAACATTACGGGAAAGTAAAATTTGTTACGCACAAAATAAGCCCTCACACAGGTCTGTACACGGAAAAATGAAAAAGTTATGGATTTTTGAAGTTGGAGAGCGAGAAATGAGCCGGAAATCCGTCCTTAAAGGGTTAATGAATCGTATCTCTCGACGATGTAAGACCAAACATAGCATAGTTCAAATTTGGGGCCAAATTTTGGACCTTTCCAGCCGTGGGTCACGGATCACGAATAGAGATGGTTGCAAACTCATTATCCTGGGGCGGCGTTCGTTTGGACACTCAAGGTCCCGCGGTTGGTTCCTGTGTCAGTGTAAGATCTCTCCGCTTGGAAACCGACCTCCTCCATCGTTTGTTCCGCTTTCTTGATGTTACCACTGGCTAAGCTCTCAGGAAAAAGAAGAGAGATTGTGATGGTGCAGCAAGTTTCAAAGCTATTAAAATCAATATACTCACGAAAACAGGTAATTAAAAAGGCTTTGTATAAAAATGTATGCTCAGTAGGAACCTGCCCGACTCTGAGTTTCGCCTATACTGGCTTCTTCCGGGGCTTAGTGGCGTGCAGACCTTATTTTTTTGGTGTTTGAACAAAATAAACACTTGCTCAGTAGAATTCCATTGCCAAAATTACCAGACTCAAATTGCTGAAATATATACTGTAGCTACTCTCAAGAATAAAAGAGTCATGAGGTGAGCCCGGAAATTTTGCCACTAAATCAATAATTGTCATGTCAAGAATTTCAATTACTTGGGCATTTTCTGAACAGAAGAATTTGCGGTTACGATAGATTTACTCGGTTTCAATTGGGGGCACTAAAGCCACATGTCTGCAGTCTATTAAACCCAAAACATTAGGCATCCCGGCTACTTTGTAAAAATCGTTTTGATTGTTTTCTGTTCCTGCACAGTTGATGGAAAATAGATGTATATGGGTGCTAGTTGGTATATTACATCAAAAATCAGATTAATATACTGTGATATAGTTGGCTGAGTAAGTCTCTACCATGAGGCCACGCAGTGTTGTAAACCAGCTGTAGCAAAGTAAGAAGAAAGCAATTTCATTAGTCCTGATTGTGCATGTGAACGATTGGTTTGCTTCTCATACTTATCATAAATGTAATGATACTTTGTTTAAACAAAATTGTTTGTCAATTTGTTGCTCTGTTAATGTATCCAACTGAAATCGTTCTTTAACCCCTTCCCACCGATGCCCTTTTTCGTTTTTGCGTTTTCATTTTTCACTCCCCAACTTCATTTTTCACGTCCTGATACAATGGGGTGTCGTACAATACCACGGTTGACCAGTATGATCTGATTTGTCACAGAATAAATCGATGTCCAATGCCGTTTTAGAATTTTAAACAATTATTCACTGAGCAAAAACGGATATATAGGATAAAACATAACTTTTATTGTGGCGTCTAAAACAAAATTGGAAGGGACAAACCAATCTAAAATCCAGCCACAGTCATATATTTCTCTTAACTTGGCTCTATAGAGTTAATGGAGTCTAAGCTCGGTGTAGAACACTGTCGAGGTAACACCTAAATTTGCAGTATAACAGAATTGATGATCCACTGTATTAGACTTCCATTACTCTAGGAGTGTGTTTGGTTGAGCAGACAACAACACTGAATGTGCATGCACTTAGCCACACTGCTGGTGAGTACTGAGTTGGGAATATCGACTATATGTCGGTCTTGTCTGGTTACAACACCAACCCTGGACGACTAGATTTAGATCAATTCTCTATGTCACCACTAGATGTCAGTCATATCCCATTAACTCATACGTGACTCACACACAGCAGGTCACTGGGAGACGTAGGCGTTTAGATCCTGACACAACACTCCTCTCTCTAGGAATTCGGTGGCAACCTATAGGTTCCCCAAGTTTCATTGTCTCACTCTCGTGGGACCCTACTGACATGTTATGCCTATTTACAGATGTCTACAGCTACAGAGTATGACTAGCCTTTGATAGTATGGACACACATACTCATTTGACTGCACCAAATATTTAAAACACACATTAGTACATCATATTCTTCTGATATACTTAGCCCTATTAGGTACAAAATGTCAACATGCACACTGCTGAGTTCAGATTCACATATGCATGTTTTTTGAGATGCATATGATGTTCATGCATACCCAAAGACCTAACTAATGCTGGTACATGACAATACTATGCACTATAGCAGATCTTTTCTACCTGTGGAGGTCCTCATGTTCGCAAAGCAGACATTATGTTGATAACCATAATAACAATGTCTGCAGGGCAGACAGGTTTGCTGTCTATCATAACAATGTCTGCAAAGCACCTATCAGAGTGTCAGATTACCCGACCTGATATTAGATTGTATATCATGTCGGCCAAGGGTATTTACACAGTATGTGAGCTCATATTATCTATAGGGGGTAAAGATAAACCCCTAACGTACAGAAATGAGCAACGAACATACAGGACTGTTTCTGATGTATCACATATCATAGTTAAGGACCGTCAGGTATAAGGTGAAGGCTTATAGATCAATCAATAAATGCTGAGAACGAGATGTTATCGTTCAGACCTGCTGGCTTGACGCAGTTGATGCGAAAGATCCATTGTGCCTCTTTCCTCAATATCTGTTTGTCCCAGTCCCCTCTTCTTGGGGACTTCCTTACCTTCTCTATAGCCTGAAAAGATAAGGCTCCGGGGTCACCTCTATGACATTGATGTATGTGATTGGAGATGGGTTTGTCTCTTGAATTTCTCACATCCCCCAGCTGGTGGAAGAAGCGGCCATCAAACAAAAAGTAATTGTGCTCCAGTATAAAAAGCACAAGATCCACAACCAGTTGATTGTGCTCCCTCAAATGGGTCCCTCGGGCAGATAAAAAATGCTCTATTGCCTGGATACCCTTGTCATGAGGAATGGAGCTATATAGTGCCTCCACATCTAGACTAGCCAGGTGTGTATTTTGAGGCACTACAACATCATCCAATTTCCTCAAGACATCCATTGTGTCTCTGACATACGAGGGTAATGCCAGAACAAAGGGTCTTAAGACTGTGTCCACATACTTGCTGACACCTTGTGTCAAACTGTTAATGCCTGACACTATGGGGCGGCCTTTCAAGGGGGGATGCCTTTATGCACCTTTGGCAGGCCATAAAAGGTTGCGATCGTTGGATATCTGGGCATCAGCACCTTCATCTCATCCTCCCCTATCAGGTCCGCCTCTAATGCTTTTCTGAGCAAGATGTTTAGTTGAACAGCAAATGTTTGTGTTGGATCACAGCTCAAAACCCTATAACATGACACGTCGAGGAGCATAGCGTGACACATCTGAATATAGGCATCCCTATCCAGGATGACGATATTACCGCCTTTGTCCGACGGTTTTATCACAATATTCTGATCCTTTTCCAAAGATAGTAAATCTCTGACCTGTTAAGATTCCCTGCTGGCTTATCTGAGAATTGTAGCCTAGAGAGTTCATTGACTACCAATTCCTCAAAGATGTCTATGGCAGCGGTATCGATTACAGGAGGTGATGCTTTACTTTTTGGTCTGAGGGGGGAACTGCTCCTTTCCAGACCCTCCTATTGGGCAACTGCCTAGTCACACAGCAGATGCTACTGAAAGGTACAATATAACATATCTTTTTTTCTCTAAAACCAATTTTTTATGCAAAAACACTTTGGCAGTGTAGGTACTATGCTCTGTGGGGACTGGGGGAGTGCTAAAAATGGGTCTCCTGGTGACAGGTTCCCTTTAAGACAACACAAAACAAGGTGCCTAAGCAGCTTAACAGTCGTGTCACATTTAGAAGATAAAGTGTTAACAGCATAAACCACACCTTGGTTATCTGAGTGTAACAATATCCTTTTGTTCTTGAAATTCCTGCCCCATATTACCATTGATACAATAACTGGAAATAATTCAAATAATACAATATTACTTACAACCTTATTATGAACCCACGAATCAGGCCATTTTTCTGCTGACCACTGACCATTCCAAAAAGCCCCATAGCCAATGCTTCCTGACGCATCTGTAAACAAAGACAATGCAGAAGCATCCTCAAACTCATATTGCCAGCAGCTATGTCCATTGAATTTAGACAAAAATTCAAGCCACATGCTCAAATCTTCTTTCAATAAACCCAGCAACGACTGCACCTCCTGTAAAGTCACTTTCTTCTTTGCTAAAAACATTATTTTATCCAATTTACAAATTGGCAATCTAAATTCCATTTCAACTGTATCAATGACAATACCTAAGAATTCTAAAGCATGGCAAGGAAAAACTGTGTTTTCATCTGCAATAGGGAGACTGAACAACTTCATTAACTCATGAAATTTTAACAGTATCTTATAACAAATAGATGATTCAGAAGGTCCAATGAACAAAAAATCATCCAAGTAGTGTAAAGTACTACCCAGGGAGACTTCCCGCTCGACAGATCACTGAAGGAAGTTTCAAAATAGCTGCAGGACATAGAGAAACCCATTGGCAAACAATTATCAAAATAATATTCATTCTTAATCTGAAATCCCAAAGAATTTAAACCATTAGGGTGTACTGGAAGTAACCTAAAAGCAGATTTTATATCTGCCTTGGCAAGTAATGCCATCTACCATGCTTTCTTAGTAAGGATACTGCATCATCAAATGAAGCGTATTCCACAGAGGCTTGTTCTTTTTCTACTTGGTAATTTAAAGATCCCTTCTCAGGATAAGACAAATGTTGTATCAATCTGAACTCACCAACTTATTTTTTAGGTACCATCCCCAAAGGGGATAATCTAAAATTATCAAAAGGAAGTGAAACAAAAGGTCCTGCAACGCTATCTTAAACTAATTCTTTCTCAATTTTACATTTCGCTACCTCAAAATTCACATTAATAGACTTCAAATTATCCACCCAACAACATCTATGTCCATTAAATTCCGGAACAGGAAAACCATATGTAAACCCGTCAATAATAAACTTAGCTCTCTCCTGATCTGGATAAATTTTTAACCAGGGGAGCATTTTTTCCAGCTTCACTGGAGTCAATGCTTTTTGAAATGTGTTCTTTAATAGAAGGCTTTTGCTGAGAGGATGGGTGCCTCCACAAAAAGCACATTCATGCTTATATCTGCAATTCGTGAGCCATATGCACGAAGACTCATTAAAGGCAAAGCAAACCCCTTTTTTTGATAGAAAACTGTGTGGAGCTTGTCTGCCCTTAAGGAGCAGCCCGCTGAGGCAACATTAAGTTAACCCAAACACCTATATCCTTCACCCCCCATTGAACTGAGGGATAGACTGCTAACTTTTGCCTAAAAGATTCATCATAATTATACCAAGCCATACCGCCAAAATTGCGATATGCATCAAGTATAATATCTGCATGTTGGAAAAGACCCATTACTTTACTTGAGAACTTCTCAGTGAGAATTGCTAAATATATGAAAAAAGCTTGCATCCAATTTAAAATGTTTCTAGGCAAAGTGCGTCTCCTTTCATCATCAGTTTCCTTTTTATTATCTTGCTTTAAATTCTCCTTTGAGGATGGTAAGAGAGACATTGGGGCACATTTACTAAGATCTAATTGGAATGCATAAAAAGTGCGATCCTCCGACTAGAGTAGGATATGCGCCAATTCACTAATTGTGTCGCATGCGATGATAAATGTGGCGCAACTCATGCAAATTTATGCATAAAAGGTGCACAGCGAGGCTAATTGCACAGCTGGTAACTATCATGGCTCAACTTCCTGAGCACACCGCAGCAGCACCAGATGCTCCCAGTGCCTTTGTTCTGGAGCTACTCCGGCAGCAGTGTCCCCAGGAGTACGACAATGCGATCCACAGAGCACGGGAGATGGCGGCGAATTGGCAAGCCCCCCCAACATCTGTGGCCCCAGCATCTGCTTCCCAATCTCCTGCTCCGTCCGCTGCTCCGTCCGCTGCTCCTGGGGATCCCAGACCACCAGCTGCCGGGGATATGGATACTGGGGGGCTCTGGTGCTGAAGATGAGGACCCTGGCCGAGCCAAGAAGGCGTGTTTCACGGAACGTGAAACAGAAATATTGGTTGAGGAGGTATTGTGACATTTTTTTACTTATTTATACTGTGTTAGTGTTCTGTTCTACTCTTTACCCACCGTTGCAGAGTGTTTTTAATGAAGGTGTTTTTTTTTTTTGTGGCTTTTGTCTTTTCCAGGTTACCCAAAATTATGACCATCTTTTTGGGAGGCTGGCCGATTCAATTCCCCTGTCAGCCAAACACCACATTTGGCAGGGGATCACAGAGCGGATCAATGGCCTAGGTAAAATTTGCACTTTGAATAGTATTTGAATTTTTTTTTTGCTCACTTGGATTTTAAATATTGAATATGAGTGGCCTTTGTATAATGTATTTTTTTTTTTTGTTTTAAACTTTGCAGGAGTGGAATATCGTACACTTCCTGAAGTGCGCAAGAAGTGGTACGACTGCAGGAGGAGGCTGAAGGCCAAGCTGGCGAAGCACAGAGTCAGCTCGGAGGACGGGTGGTGGCCCTGGTGTGGCCATGCGGATGTCGTGGGTGGAGCAGAAAATTAACCAGACCATACACCCCGATCAAACTGAAGGGATCGGGGATTATGACTCAGTTAATCTTGATGTTGGTATGTACGTTTTTTTTTTTATATGTCTCGAATACTAATGTTTGGTTTCACTTTCAAGAAATATTTTGCAATCCTTTTTGGAAGCGGGTACTGGGGAGTGGAGTAGCCAGACATGAGGCTACACATTGCGGCTACTCCCCGCCCCAGTAGCCTCTTTACTCCTCCTAACCTGATATGATCGGCACGTAGCTCCTCGTAGCTGCGCGCCCTTTGCCCGAGAAGCCGGAGTACTCCGCATGCGCAGTAGCTTTGGCTTTGTTCCCAAGATTGCACAGCCACGTGCCTGTACTCTGCATAGTCTACCTATGCAGAGTGCAGGAAAGGTTCGTGGCACGGGACAGGTGAGTCTGCTATGCTCAACAACTAATACCAACAACGATAACACGGCCACCAATGTATTTTATGGGATTAGGCATATATGTTCGCATACCGCCCCCCCCCCCCCCCCCCTGGGCAATGAGCATGGCCCCCCCCCTGGGCAATGAGAATGGCCCCCCCCTGGGCAATGAGAATGGCCCCCTTCCCCAGGACCGGGCCTGCTGTGGACTACTTCGGAGTCGGTGGACTCCAGCGAGGACCTGTAAATAAATATTGATTAAAATGGCTAACGAGGGTGTGTCTGGTTTTCTTTCAATAAAATATATTTTTACAATGATGTGTTTATGTATAATTAGCCATAGTAGTGGTGCTGTTTAGTTGACAATGCTCATTACTAAGGCCTGAACTTACTGTAAAATGGCCATTTTTGTTTTGGCCAAATTTACAGTAACGCAGAATAAATTACCCCGGTACCCACTGCCACCAGGGGTGCTGGGAAGAGCCGGGTACAAGCCAGCACCTGACCATTTAAAGATGGTTAGGTTCTGGGGCGGCTGCAGGCTGTTATTGTTGCGCTGGAATAGTCCCCTAACAGTGGGCTATCCCAGCACAGTAATGGCAGGCTGCTGCTGCTTTTTTGTATCTTGCTGATTTTAAAAATTGGGGGGAATCCACGTCATTTTTTTTTTTTGTAAATTTTCTACAAAATTTAAAATATTGACGTGGGTTTAATGCAATTCTAAATATACAGACATTAAGGCGCAAAAAACAATTCGAAATAAAGTGGTTTCTGATAATTGGCAGATCACTTTAAAAGTAGAGCTCAGTGATTTGCCTGCGCTTTAGTTGTCCCGCTCTATTGGTGGGTTGAGCAGACACATCCCCCTGATGCTCTATGTGCTCAGTTAAATCTGTTGCCAGGTCAATATGTAGCCGTTTGGCTGTCGCAATATTTTGTAACATACAACAGGCTATAATGACCTTGCACACAATGGGGGGTTTGTAGAGCATAGCCCCCCCCCCCCCCCTGAAAAATCCAGGCAGCGGAAACGACTCTTTAGAATCCCAAATGTCCTCTCGATGGCACTTCTGGTTCTTCGATGTGCTCTGTTGAAGCTCCTCTCCTTAGGGGTACTTGGTCGCAAATACGGTGTCATCAGCCATGGCAATAATTTGTAGCCATTATCCTCTAAAAACAGGACAAAGTAAAGCTAATTAGATTAATTTCAAAAATGAGGCAGCATTCACACAAACATCTGCCTGCCGGGCGGCCGTGTGCTCCGTGTAATGGAGAGGAGGAGGGGTGACCCCTCTCCATAGCAATGCATGGGGGCTGCCCATAACATAGGGAAACATAGGACATGTGCTATCTTTTCCCCCATGTACGGTGTTGCATGTGTGCTGCACCATATTGCTCTATGGGGACATATGTATGGCCGCAAGTTGGCCGCTGTACATATGTCCCCCATACAGTAGTGTGAATGTAGCCTTAATACTGGCTTAGACTGACATTTTTGGATTATCCTCACAATATTCGTTGTTTGCTTGGAATCTGCTTGGTTTATCAGTGACAATAATGCAAGTTATTTGCAGTCTGTTTTTTGGGGATGTCTTCTTTTTCCACAAGAATTTTAACAAAACATGATGGTTGTTAAAGGGGTTTTCCAACAAACCAAAGTTAAGCCGTATCCATGGGATAGTGCCTAACTTCATGATCAGTGCTGAGACACCCACAGACTGCAAAAATGACGGGTTTGTCAGGCCACTCGAACTCAGTCATACTAATGGAGCAGACGGCCGTGCATGCCCATTCAGCTCCATTAATCTCTATGGAGCTGACAGAGATTGGTGAGTACTGTGCTCGGCAAGATCACTCACCTCCATAGAGATTAATTGAGCCAAACAGTCATGTTCAGCCGTCTGCTCCATTAGTCTGACTGAGCAGCGAGGGCTCCATTGTTTATGCAATCTGTGGGGGTCTCAGCACTGATCAGGGAGTTAGACCCTATCCCGTGGATAGGGCTAAACTTAATTTTTTGGGGAAACCCCTTTAGATTGTGAGGTTTACCAGTTCAGTCACATGTCCATGGCCAAACTAGGCGTTTGCTTTTACTGACACCCCTCAGTATTTATTTGTAAATTAGGCTTAACCCCACACTTTTTTTCCTTTGTTCGCTCTCAAATAATGCCGGTTTCTTCCAATTAAGTTCATATGCTGAGAATGTGTTTTGTTTGAATTTTTTCGCTGTTGAACTTAAAAAATTCATTTTTGTGTGTTAACATTTTAGTTAACATTATGTAAACATTTTTTTTTAAAATGATAATGTAAATAATACTCTCTTCTCAGTTTATGAAATCCATTATTAAAGACAGACCTTATGGAGCATTACCACATTTTCAGTGTCTAGTAATTGAAAGAGCATTCACATTCACTTACCAAGCAGAAAGGCGTCCCCATACAATCCACTCTGGAGCAGGCGATTGAGGCCACAGTACTCAAATATGAACGAATCATGGGTTGAGCCAGGATACTTTGCTACCACATTAGTGATAATGTTATTGTGGTTCACGGTGACCTGGACGTTAATAGATCTGAACATTTTTCGGTTGCGGTACCGATATTCATCTGCCGCAGGAGGCACCAACGCCACGGTGTGCAGTCTATTAGACCGATCACGTTGGGCATCCCCGCAATTTCCTCAAACCTCTTGCGTCCTTCGGATGGCATCAGCAGTTTTGGGGAAGGAGATGTACTGCGTACAGAGCTTAAACAGCTCATCCACTACCTCGTGGAAAAAACGGCTGGAGGTTGGTTGCGAAAAACCAAAACGCTCAGCAATGCAGTGCTGGAAGGACCCGTTAGCCATATAATAGATGGCCGAGACCATCTTGGTGAGTCCAGGCACTGCATGTGACCGTCCGGTTCTAGCCCCAATAGCAACTTCAAGCTTCTCATAGAGGCTTAGGATTGAAGCTCTATCCAGCCGAAACTGCTGATACACCTCCGCATCCGTAAAATCAGCAAATGAGCCCCGAGGACAGAACACTCGAGGACGCTTCCTCTGCCTCCGTCTGCGCTGTCTAGCCATGATCCTCTCATTTTCAATGGCCACATAGAGGATCGGAAGCATATCCATCGTCCTAGAAGAAAGAATATGGAATAGTACATTTTTTATGCTCATATTGTCATATTGGTCAGATAAGGTATGTTACTTTGTGAGTAATTTTAACTTACACTGCAAATTTTTTAAATCCCAATTTGTGGTAAATCTTAATTTTTTTTAAAAGTACATAAATTGGAATTTTAAAGTGCGACTTACCTTTGCAAATGCTTTTTTGACGAGTGTTTGTAGTCTTCTTACCACCAATGTCCACTCCTGTTTCACAAATTTTATTGTTATTTTTTCCCAAATCCAGCCTTTTTTGTAATTCAAATTTGCCCTGACATTCACCTACTTCTTCCTGGTGTATATGAGTGCATGTCTTGCGGCACAATTCGTTTTTTAAATTCCGGGGCTTGTCCGAACCATTCGGGTTGTTCGAAAACCACGCCCCCTATTTGTGTCGCTGATGCGCCACAATCCAAAACCGTGCGCCAAAATCCCGGGGCATTACAGGGAAAATCGGCGCAAATCGGAAATATTCGGGTAACATGTCGGGAAAATGCGAATCGGCCCTTAGTAAATGACCCCCATTAAATCAATAAATTAATTTCTCCAAATACGCTCCTTAACCCCTTAACGCTCTGCGCCGTAGTTCTACGGCGCAGAGGTATAGGGAATGTATGAAGAGGGCTCATGGGCTGAGTCCTCTTCATACAGAGGTGGGGGTTGTTGCATATTGCAGCAAACCCCCACCGCTAATAACCGCGGTCGGTGCTTGCACCGATCACGGCTATTAACCCTTTGATTGCCGGCGGCATTTAAAAGACGGCGATCGCCACGCCCCCGAACGTCATGGGGGGCAGCGATCGGTTGCCATTGTAGCCTCGGGTCTTCGTTTGACACGAGGCTACCTGGCTTCTGAAGATTCGTTACAATGAGCCAGTGGCAATACTGTAGTATTGCAGTATATGGTAGGAACGATCTGACTATCTAGAGTTAATGTACCCTAGATGGTCTAAGAATTAGTGAAAAAAAAAGTGTAAAATATTAAAAATTCAAATCAAGAACACAAGACAAGAACGGGAAAGTAAAATTTGTTACGCACAAAATAAGCCCTCACACAGGTCTGTAGACGTAAAAATTTTAAAGTTATGGATTTTTGAAGGTGGAGAGCGAGAAATGAGCTGAAAAACCCTGCGTCCTTAAGGGGTTAATAGAAGCTGCAAGGTGAAAACCTAATGGAGACACTTATGTTATGTTATGACTTCTTTCAAAGATGTCTCAACTACACCAAAACCATTTTCAACATTAGGCATAACTACCGCTCTATTCATAGGAGAAGCAGTTTGCGACCACACACCAGCTATGGATGCTGTAGCTGGCTGATTTCTCATGAATTTCAAAAAGGAATTAAATAATCCAACATTATTAACATCTGAGCTCCCACCCACAGCTGCAGCCTCCTGGCTGGGACCAGAGGAATCTGACAGGTGACTGGGCGCCCTCTGCTGGCCAGACCTTGCGCTGTTTCTGCTGCCATCTCCTACCTCAGTACACAGCTCCAGCCTGGAGGCGCCTAACTGAGGCTCCCTGCGTTGCTGACGCTGTGGCGCCGCCTCCCTGCAACCTGCTGATGTGGTTCTATGCTGGGTCACCTCCTGCGATGCTGAGGCCCGCCTTCCGCCAGCTGGCTCCGCCCCCTCACGACGCTCTGTAGGCAGCCGGCTAGAGGTCCCCTTCTGGGTCCGCTCCCGCTCTTTTGCTGAGACGGACCACCGCCAGCTGCTATCAGGGTGCGGAGTGTAAGCAATCCTGCTCTTCTGCAATCTCTTCGCCGGAAGTTCCGGATCAGCACTGCTTCCACCTGCTGCCGCGCTCGGCCGCCTCTGTGATGGCCCCGCTTCATCTTCTTCTGGCGCCGGCTCCAGTAGCATTACATCTTCAACGGCTGATCTTGCCTAACCACCAATCAGGTGGCATTATTTTCATGAGGAGAATTGCAATAAACATCACACAAAAAAAGAGCGGCAAAATTCAACTCTGACAGAAACACATTAACCCTTTCATGAACATATCAAGTGAAAAACAATATCTCCAGGGATTGTGTTACCATGTATCCCCTTCAAAATAATTTCAGGGGCCCCTATGCATTCTCTGAGACATATTAAGAAAGTGTATAAATTTCTTGTTTTTTTGAACCCCCAAATCTCAACTAGGACTACCTAAGTTCTAAGGCTAAATCCTTCATTTTGTAAAAATTTTTTATACATTTTTCTTCTTTTTGGTAACAAACAGCATCTAGTAACTAATATTCACTGACAAAAGCAATCACGGTATTACTGGATGTAATTTGGTGACAGGAACAATCATGGTATTACTGGATGTTATTCAGTGACAGCAATCACGGTATTACTGGATGTTATTCAGTGACAGCAATCGTATTACTGGATGCAGAGGTCGCATTAACGCCTCACCAAGCGTCATAGACGCATTGTGAGGCGCAATTACTCCCCAGAATAATTGCCATGCGTAAAAGTACGCTTGGCAATTATCCCATGTAAAGTGCTGGATAAGCAGACCGGCGCGCGCTGCGATCATGGAGGAAAAGTATGGCTGGGATCGCAGCGCGCGGGTAGTGCTTAGCACATGATGCAGGGTCCACAAGACCAATGACAAAGCTCCTTTCACGCTGCAAGTATTAAGCAGCATGTAAGGGGCTTTGTTATTGGCTGAGTGCACACAAGTCTGCACGTGTTTCATCAGTTTGTGCGGCTGTCAGACTTCAGCCACACATCCTCCTCTGCTCCACAATACAGTAGAACAAGGTAAAAAAAAGCCATGTTCCAGCTCCCATCCCGCTGCTACTACTACTACCTGGCCTTGTACTGTCCTCCATCCCAAGCAAACCCTGCTCCACTCTGCTGTATGGCCCTAGCTACCTCCGTTCATCCCCTCCCCCGGACAAGCTGCCGCCGTCATGTGTCTCCAGCCACGGGAGGTGATTTACTGGAGGTCGGGGTAAAGGCCAAGTGTGCAGAGCTGCGTCCGTAGTCCTGCTTCCACCTCTCCCTCACACACTGAGTCCAGCATCAGCGATCATCATGGCAGAGGAGCAACAGGTTTTGCAGAAGCTCCCTCAGCTGCCCCAGGCTCCCTCAGCTGCCTTCTTCCTCACCAGGGGCACTGCCAGCTCTGGTGACAGGCCTGCAGGGCACAGAGCAGATCAAGAACTCCATCTAGTAAGCTGCAGAGCCCTGTGTCCTGTCATTCATCTAGCATGGTATCTCTGCCATCCTCCTTACATGTGACTGACATGTACAACATGGAGAACACACGTCCAAATATCTTATGTATGTATTTTGTACATGTCACTTCATATATGTGTAAGCATATTAGATACATGTCCATGCGTTTGTGTAAATATATTGGGGCACATTTACTGAGGGCAATGCGCCAGCTGTCTGTCAGACTTTGCACGTTCTTTTAGGTGCAAACTGCTTGTGCAGGTATTTAAGAACTGTCTGCACCACATTAGTGTTGTACGCTACCGTGGCATGGCTGCACTACTCTTCAACACGACACAAATTTCTGCACTGAATGGGGCGCCAGATTTATTATGCAAAGTCTGACAGAAATGTGTTGCACTCCCATGTTAAAGGTGCACCAAAAAAGTGGTGCAAAAAATAAAGCTATGTTGAGGAAGTGCCGGGAAACTAGATTCATGAAGAACTTGCACCAAAAATCCTGTACACGGTGCCGCACCGCACCCTTATGGATCACACCATCCTTGTCAGCTAATGGCTCTCACTTTTTCTGTTTTTTTTTTTTTACCTGGTTCTGTCGAATTTCTAGGGGAGCAGGGGAGCTTGTGTTGCTGGAGTCAGTGCGGCACAGTGCAGTCTGTACTATGTGCAGTGTAATGTGCACATTACACTGCACATAGTACAGACTGCACTGTGCCGCACTGACTCCAGCAACACAAGCTCCCCTGCTCCCCTAGAAATTCGACAGAACCAGGTAAAAAAAAAAAACAGAAAAAGTGAGAGCCATTAGCTGACAAGGATGGTGTGATCCATAAGGGTGCGGTCATACATACTGCTAGCACTGCATTTACAAACGCAGCACTAGCGTATGGGGACGAGCCTTGGGACAAAAACGTATGCGTTTCTATAGTGTCTACTCCTTGTCGGCTAAAAATACTCCTCCAAAATGCCAAGGGGAGTATTTTTACTCTGCCTTGAAAAAGTTAATGCGACCTCTGACTGGATGTTATTCAGTGACAGAAGTAGTCACAGTATTGCAGGACACAATAGGGACGCTGGTCACTGACAGGAGCAATCACTGTATTGCTGGACACTATACAGACGCTGGTCACTGACAGGAGTAATCACTATGACAGGACACTACGGACGCAGGTCAGTGACAGGAGCAATCACGGTATTACTGGACACTATACAGACGCAGGTCACTGACGGGAGCAATCACGGTATCACTGGACACTATATGGACGCTCGTCAGTGACAGGAGCAATCACGGTATCACTGGACCCTACGGCGCTGGTCAGGACTGTAGGGATTAACAAAACCAACCCATAAATCAGGTACGTGCCCCTGTACCTATACCCAACCAACCATTAAAAAACCGGGAAACTTAATTTTCGGTAATGTGGGAAGGCCACAGCATTTATTTTAAACAGAAAACATAAATTATTAAATAACTTGAACATTTAGAACTCGGTAGGCCCATAGCCTTCTTCAACTCTTGGGACAGAACTTCGCCCGAATAGCAGCTGCGGGCCCGGCAGCGGGCATGTGGGAAACTTCCAAATGCCTTTGGGCCTCCTCCCTCCTAACTGTGGCTGTGGCCCCCACACGGACCAAGACTATGGCCTTCTCAGCCAGCTCCTGCAGGCCGTGAAGGAAAATATCCATCCCAATAGGATTGAGATCTGCCCTCCAGATCTGCATGCCGTAAAACCACACCTCCCTGCGACACCACGTGTTTGGAGATCCCAATATTCAGGATCTTCCGCGCTTTTTCTATAGCACCGTGGTCCCTCACGCCTCTCCAGTGCCAACGAGGAATGATCTCCGACCACGCTAGGGAAACAGACTTAAAGAACGTGGGAAACCTGGAAAAGTCCTGCTTTTTAAGGGAGATCAGCTCGCCGACTTTAGTGCGCCCGAGGTCATTCCTGCCTGTGTGTACGATTAACACTACCCGTTCTTGATGGATCCTGCTTATCTGAACTATCTCCGACAGCACTTGGGACCAGGGCATACCGCGTATACTGCGCCAGTGGACCTGAGCTTCTGACAAACCCAAGTTTTTGCCACAAGGACGGACCGCTGCTCTCCGCTCTGCCCAGTGAACAAACAAGTAGCCGACATTCCACACATGGGTATGATGCCCTTGAAAATTAACAAATGTAACTAATGGGAAAATATAAGGCACAAGAACAGTGTATATTAAACCAGAGGGTCAAGATACGAGCGAATATAGGAGTTAAAACAGTCCGACTTCCATCTGCCTAGCTTTTTTATGGCATCGTCACTCATCCCGCAAGAGTGTGCCATTGCGGCCCCTATGCGAAATGAACGAGTACCAAATTCCTTTGGATTAAGACGCAAGTAGAGAAGGGATTTTTTTAAAACGTAGTTAAATTGATAACCGGTGAGTGGGATCCCCAATTCACGTAAAAGAAAATTATTACCACCTGACGGACGTGAGAGGGAGTAATTGAAGATCAAAGACACCGGACAGGGTTCCATACCCGAGGGATGTATGGTTAACCAGGTGCCTCTGCCGTACACGTCTGTTTTGGACGTCTGTTTTGGACCGACACACCCTAAGGTTAATAAAGGAAGGTGTGTTAAGGACATCTAATGATGACAAGCCGTCGTGTTTGGCACTAGGGGGTATAAGTTCACCGATGTGAAGAGCAGCGAAAAAGGCGATGGAAAAAACCACTTTAAATAGTGACGCCTCAAAATAGGGATAAGACGATTAAATAAGGGAAGGGAAACCTTCCTACGGGAATCGTGAGAAGAGTTCTCACGTTTCCAACCTTTTAATAACTGTTTAACGAGGAAAGTTTTGGTAATATCAGGGATTTCATGTAGCTTTAACATAAAGGATAGGGCTGCTAAATTAGACCTGGCTTTGTGGAATGAAGCCCCTTGGGATTTTAATTGAGCTAACCAATCTAAAGACTGACATAGGATCACTGATTTCTCTGCAGGTAAGGAACCGCCAGAGAAAGCCAACCATTGTTCCCAGGAGGTAGCATATTTACGCCATGTGGAAGCTGAAATTGAATTATTTAGCAGACCCGCTAGTTGATCATGGCCAGATTCCATAAGTATTGGGGGCATCCTATCCCGGACTCGTCTGCTGACCCATGAAGCTCTCTGAAAATCTGAAACTGGGAACGAGACAGGGCGTTAGCCATGTCGTTCGAAGATTCAGGAACGTATCTAGCTCGTAACCAGATGTTATGCTGTAGACAGTGAAGCACCAGATGTCGAATAAAGGCCAGCACAGGATATTAAGCTGATGAAAGGCTATTCACCGCCCGTACTACAGAGATGTCATCCACCCACCAACGGATTCTGTGATCTGCTAAGGAGGGACCCCACAATTCAACCCCTACAACTAATGGGAAGAGCTTCAACAGGAAGGATTGTTTATGGAACCGGAATGGAAGCATGAGGAGGGCCAGGAATCTCTACACCAACTAGAGCCATAGACGGCGGCAAAGCCATCAACGGCTAAAGCCGAAACTATTAAGGACAAGGAGTGATTGTCGGTCACCGGCTCCTGGAAGATGCCTGTTCCATTGAATTCCTGAAGGAAGACTTGCCAAATCCGCAAGTCCTCCTTCAGGGGTTTTGTTATCCTAATGAAATGAGTGGGGTGTGTAGTGCCTTTAGTAGCCAAGGAGAGGCTGCGGGAAAAAGCCCGCCCCATGGGTATTACCCTATATGAAAAGTTTAGCAGGCCCAGTAGGACCTGAAAATGTTGCCACGTGGCTTTCTTTTTACTCAAAAACCAATCTCCAATCAATCTCCTGGCGCAAACAGGCAAATTTGTCCTCAGTTAACCTAAAAGACATACAAAAGACATACAACTCCATCAGGGATGTGAAAGACTGTAGAAGGTAGGAACACTTGTCGGAGTCCCCCTGACCGACGAAGAAGAAGTCGTCCAGGTAGTGTGTCATAGAATAAATACCTGTCACGTACCCCACAAGCCACTCCAAAAACGTACTGAAAACATCAAAGTAATAGCACGAGTTGGAGCAACCCATGGGGAGACACACGTCATAGAGACAGCTACCCTCTAAAGAACAGCCTAGAAGATGGAAGCAAGTTGGGTGTACGGGAAGTAACCTAAAAGCTTATTCAATGTACGATTTTGCCAGCCAATCGCGCCCGGGCCGGCCTGTTGCACCGAATCAACAGCCCTATCAAAGGAAACATATGTAAAAGCCGCATCCTCCTTTGATATGGCATCGTTAACAGATGAACCCTTTGGAAAGGATAAGTGATGTATTAACCTAAATTTACCGGGCTCTTTAACTAAACCTAGTGGGGAAATCCGAAGATTAGTAAAAAGGGGTTCCTGAAAGGGGCCGGCTATCCTACCCCCCAATGAAACTTCCTTTGTAACCTTTTCGAGCGCCAATGCAGGATTTTCCTTAACGAAATTAGATTGCTACATTTTAATATAACTGGGGAAGGTTGGTGAGGGATGAAAAAACTGACAGAAACCATCTTCAAGAAGGTTTGCCTCCCAATTCTTTGGGTATAACTTTAGCCAGTGACTTAGCCTGTTGGCGTTCACTGGGGTTCTCGGATTTGGGGGGGGGGGTTACCGTTTGGCCCCTGTTTGTTACGTTTAAAAGCATATGAGTGCAAAAAGATTGGCACCGCAGATGGAACATTCGTACCTAAATTTGCACAAAGCGAAAAATCTGCAGTGGCCCTCGTTATAGAGCCAACTTGCTCTGGTGGGTTTGTGCACCGCAGAGGCCGGCTGTTGAGAGGGACTGTGGAGGGACTGGAACCACCACACCCGAATCAATGGGATGAGACTTCCTGTCATATAAGTGAGTGAGTGGAGGGGGAAGCAGAAGAGGGGGTCAGATTGAATTCTATCCTGTATCCCGACTGGATGATGTTCAGGACCCATGGATTCGTTGTAATAGAGGACCACTGGGATGGGAATCCGCAGATTCCCCCCCCACCCTGGCATTACTGCTTCTTCCTGGAACCCTAAGGCGGGTTAGCAAAAAGGAAGCCCCTTCCTCTTCCTCCCTTAGGGTAGCTCCAGCGACCCTGTTTATCTTTCCCACGAAATGAGTCCTTTTCGGGGACAAAAGTGGTGGCCAAGTTCCACAAGGACCAGGAGATCACCCTTTCATCCTTCTGCGAGAACCCCTCTTCAAACAGAGAATCCTCGTGGCATTCTCTAGATGTAAGGCGTGCTGTCTTAGGCTTAGACCTCGTTTCACTCCCGTGTTCGAAGTCCCACGGAAATCCTATACAGGAGTTTATGTACAAATAGTGCGGATTACCGGGGTAAAGAATAAAAAGCCTTTTATTATCATATACTCACAAAAGTAGGTTAAAAGCGCGTGTATCATAAAAAGTCCACAAGGACGCCAAACACCTCGCCAAAGATCACACCGTATTGACCATAATCTATTTATTCAGTTTCAGGGGAAGAATAAAGGGAAGAAGGCGCCCAAAACATCAGTAGCAAGATGGCTGAGAACGGCTATCGCCACATGCTATCTGAAACAGGTGAAAGTGGTTCCTACAAATCTGAAGGCCCATTCTACTCTGGCCATGTCGGCTTCTTGGGCAGAAAAAAGAGGCGCCTCCCTGGAACAAATCTGCAAAGCAGCTACATGGGCTTCCCCTTCTACATTCATCAAGCATTATCGTCTGGACTTATACGGTTCTCAGGACCTTTCCTTCGGAAGGAAGGTCCTTCAGGCTGTGGTTCCACCCTAACACTTATTTTGTAGATCTCCAAGTGGGCCGTCATGGGAGGACGTCATGGAAATGGTGAATTAGTACTCACCGGTAATTTGATTTCCATCCAGTCCCCCATGACGGCCTATATATATTCCCTCCCCTGCTTTGTTGTTGTTTCTATAATATGTAAGTGACTTGAACAAACGAAATAAATTGTTGTATAATTTTTGTGTTGTATCTTCCACCGGTGTTATTTGGTAGACACTGGCGGGAGGATGCGGGTGGGAGGCCTTTAACCTCTCTTCTTCCTGTCCCTACAGAGGTCAAGAGGCATCCTCCAAGTGGACTGTCCTGGGGGACTAGATGGAAACCAAATTACCGGTGAGTACTAATTCACCATTTCGTTCTGTGGGGAACAGTTTTCTAATATACAGAATTGGATGTTCTTCTCCATCCTGCATTTGGCAGAGAACAGCCCCGATACCCCTTTCTGAGGCATCAACCTGGACTTGAAATGGCAAAGTAAAATTTGGGTTATTTAATACAAGTGCAGTACACAATTTCTCTTTTAAATTATTAAATGCTTTTTCACAATCAGGCGTCCACACCACAAGGTTCTTTTTTGTTTTCTTAGTAAGATGACTTAAAGGGGCCGGTAAATCAGAAAAATTTGGAATAAATTGGCGGTAATAGCCAGCCAGCCCTAAAAATGACCTCACTTCCTCCTTTGTTTTTGGAGTTGGGTCATCCTTTACAGCTGTGACTTTTGAAATTTCTGTTTTCATTTTCCCACCACCTACAATGTATCCAAGATAAGAGGTTTGTTTCTGTGCTACAAAATACCAAAAGAACCAGAGCGGCAAAAAACACTAATCTGTAAAAAAGTAATATTCTTTATTTAGAAATAAATACATCAATTCAACATATATAACCCTCAAATGGGGAAAGAATATAAATACAATGTATGGGGGACACAAGTAGCCCAAGATGGAAATAAGGGGCAACACAGGAGACCAATGGCTACCCCTATTTAGCCCAGAGTCCAAATAATGTAATAGATAATGACAGTAATGTGGTCAAAATATTTGACTCAAATAAATAGGGGAAAAGTGGCAATAGTGCAGTAAGGATAAACCATGCACAACACTGGAGGTACCATCCAGTGTTGAAAAAGTATCAGATTGCCATTGCACACTTACCCGAAAACATGGTGGACAGACGCTGGGCAGATCAGGGGAAAGCCAATGGATACACCCCGACGCGCGTTTCGCACAAATGCTTCTGTGCTATTGTACATTTTGTTGGATTGATTGTAAGTCCAGCTTTAGCCAAGGCTGAGATGACATTTTCCAGATGCAAAAGATGAGACTTACAATCAGAACTAAAGAAAATTCCATCATCAAGATAAGCGGCACAGTATGAAGAGTGTGGTCTGATTAGTGTATCCATTAATCTTTCGAATGTAGCAGGAGCATTATGCAGGCCAAATGGCATACATGTAAACTGAAATAAGCTCTGTGGGGTGGCTAAAGCCATTTTGCCTCAACACCGGCCCACCCCAAAATTTTTAAAGCAAATCTACCACCAGAATTGTACCTGATAAACCAGCATGAATCATTTGTTCTTCTGGGCCCCGTGATTCAGGATGTGTGCTTACGTTTTTTGTGAGCTCCATTTCTCAAAAATGAACTTTCAAAAATGCAAATGAAACAGAAGTGCTTCAGGGGCGTGACCACTTCCTACATGCCCACCACTTGATCAACACATTGCTTCCTCCTGTTGCTCTCAACCCTCTTTTCATGACTGCGCAATAATTATGTCTTACCAGCACCACAGTGGGTGAACATACACTGACTGTAAGGAACAACCTTATAGTTGTCACTGGTTGCCAGGGGGTTGCTCACCTACATCAGTGCTGGTTGTGCAGTGGCCAGAAGTGCATTTCTCTGGCTTCTTCCAAGAATGTATTTAGCAGTGCATACCTGAAGACACCAGAAACACATAGATACTGTGTAGTTGTAAGAGATTGAACGAAAGGCGGGATGACATTGGCTGGAGACGACATTGCGATTCAGATCGTGTTCATGTAAGAAGTGCTCCTAGCGAGTGTGGAATAGCCCGTGAAGCTGGAGTCTGGAGAAGCTCTGGTGACGCCCCCAAAGCATTTTGATTTGCATATTTTTAAAAGTTCATTTACTGCTGATTGATCAGCAGTTCAGATGGTAGATTTAAAAAAGAAAAATTTCCAAATTTTAGCCTACATTTTGGGCTCTCCTAAATATGCACCATTCCTAGCACGCAAAGAATTACATAAAAATGTATTGTACTCCTCCAACCTAATTGTTAATGGGAAAAAGTTAATAATGTAGGACTGTGTGATTAATTTCAAAACATGGGGGTATGCACAGTCCAGGTCTGGAAGGACAAGAGGGGCAGTAATATCGGGACTCGCTTCGCCTTCCATCTTTGCTACAGACCCGACACCTTTTTTGGGGGATTTAAGAGTCATTGTTGAAGGGATGGGCTGTAAGAAATGTCTCTCGACAAGCTGCCGCGCATCCTCATGAACTAGCCTCTAGTCTGCATTTTGAAAAATAAGAGCTTTGATCACCTTTTCCTGAAATTCAAGAAATGTTCCATGTCCTTTAGATTTTTTTTAAATAGGACGAATGCATTGTGCATCGCTAGCTGGATGAGGTATATTGCCACTTTCTTGTACCATGATCTGGTTTTTTTTTAACCAGATAGGATTGTAACATTTGGTCACAAAAATCTACAGCACCCATAAACTTGTTGTAATCAAGCGCACAGACAGGCTTTCTTTTTTCTACTGAAGACCCACGTTCTTTGACTAGTTGTGTTATACTTTCATGGATAGTACACATCCCTGAGGACGCGAAATTTTACAGCCAGAATGTCTTCATTATGAAATGCACATGACTCCCCTTTTTGCTATCCCCTTTTGTCTCCCTATGACTCCCCTTTTGTCTACAAGTTGATGGGGAAACCCCTTGCGATTTCTGCTTATATTTTTATTCTATACTTGGAACTTTTGGTGGGTATGAACTGGCGAAATGATAGATGGCCTTTATAGTTTATTGGTGTCTCATCAACTGACAAATCTTGTTCTGGGGTATAGGCTGCTAAAAAGAAAAATAATTTAGTAAAGGGAGTATTTTGTACATGACTACTGCTGGTAGCGGGGGTGTTTGCATGTTTTCATTTATGTGGCAAAATCTTATGAGAACCTCATATCTAGATCCTGACATAATGCCAGAAAAAATGGGAGTGGCGTGTAAAGGATTTGAAGCCCAATATGATCGGATGAAGGTTTTTTTATGATGATGGTTGATTTTCTTTATACTGCCTGGCATACAAATTGGTTTGTTGGACAATATGTTCCACACCTTGGCCAGTAATAAAAATTTGAAAAAAGTCTAGAGGTGTAAAATTAATGACACTACAGTTTAATCCAGGACTAGCAATAAAGTCATTTAGAATTGGAATAAATGACATTGCGGGTACCCACACTAAGTTGGTTTGGGTGGGTCCTGCCATTTCAGGGACTGCAGTTGATGTGGCAACTGCGGCGGTAGCTATACTACTAATACTGGGTCCAATGTCACATAAAATATCTGAAGCAGTACTTTCGTTATCACTTTTCAGTAAAAATTCAGCATCAAAGCGCTGTATCTGTGTCTGAGCAGAGAATGTCGTATGCTTCATGCGCTGTGTATTTCTTGGCAGCTATTGCAAAACAGTCAACTGCGAAAACGATTTCTTCCGCAAAAAAAATTTTTTTTTTAGTCTTTAACTAAGAACTTGTTATAGTAGTCCAATATCAACCAGGCAGAAAGTAATTAATTAGATAAATTGGCCAAATAACTAACACAAACAAATGTAGTTGTATCCATGGAGATCTGCTAGGACCCTCGTGTATCTTTACTGGTTTTGCGTAAGAGGGCTTATTGGTTTTGCATAAGTAACTCAAATGAGAATAGTCAGAAGTATTGCAAAAGCATTAGAACATCTCATAAATAATACAACTGACTACCAAACGTTCCACATCAGGAAGAGTACAGGGGTCATTGGCATTGTTATTCTCCATCAAATTATACTTCTTTCTATCCCTTGTAACTTTCTATAGAGATGCAATACTCCCCTCTATCCTTTGCATCCTTTCACAAAAATATAATTTTAGCTAACCCAAGGCTAGCCATTGTCAAAGAACCGCAACCTACTTTCCTGTAATCTTAGGCTGTTAGTCTGCATAAAGTTCATTCTCATATATAGTGAAGAAGCTGATAATTAGATTAACTCGACCAATTCCTGATTAACTAAGCAAAATGAATTACTTTAACAAACTTTATTTTTATTAATTTTTTTTTTTTTAATTAATTTTTTAGTTTTTTTTTTTTTGCTTGTTTTTTTAAGTCCACCCCCCTTTTTTCAGTACCGACCCCAACTAACTAAACTCAAACCCAGCTTTTTCTCTCTCTGTATATATAAAATATATAATGTGAAGAAAAGAAAAAAATACTGTTTTTATGTGTGGGGGACAGAAGAATATATGAGGGGACATGTATGTATCTGTTTCTCTCCACAGCTGTAACAGAGTGGTGAGGAACAGATACAGATGTTCATTGCTAATGGTTACCATTGTGAAAGGAGCTGTCACTGTTTTGATCCCTGCCCTAGGAACCGGAGGAAAGGTATATACTGTTTCTTAGAGCAGGAGGTAGGTACAGCAGGAACAGTCCTGGTTTTTAGCAGCAACGTCTTTCTGCGTCGCTGCAGCCTCAGTACCTGCGCCGGCCGCCGTCTAAAGACTGTCGGCAGTCGGCATCGACTTAATAATGCTTTAAGTTAAAATGGATTTTGATAACTTACTCTCCAACATCCGGATCCAAAAACTGCATGGTAACACAAGCCCCTTCAATACTAATGCTAAATAAATACACAACAATGATTTTCTGGAACAATTTTGGCCGCAGCGTTTATTATGGGTTACATAAATAACTTAATAAATAATCAATTCGTAAATAAATACTCAAATAAATAAATAATCAATTAAATAAATACTCGTTAAAAACTACCATAACAATTCCAACTCATGTAATAACTCTCAAGTTAAAATTAATAAACCAGTCCACCCAGCAATGACTGGGTAACTAAAGCGACAAATTACAAAATACATAAAAGAGAGGGAGGGGGCGGGACGATAACTGTTTCTTCTTTTACAGCACGACTGGAAAATTTTCCTTCACCCGCTTCACCTGACGACCTGCTTGACCATGAAGAGTTCACTCCATGACGTATATATATTAACTGGGAGAGAGTGGGGGTCTGTGATACCATGCGTCCCCCATCTTACAACTGGGGGGCCCCTATCAAGAAACTATTATATAAGTACAGTTTCTTGTGCAGTTTCCCACTGCCACTCCGCCCTTTCTCAGATTTTTCTCTTTCCCAGCATGTGGAGACCGTTTTTACTATTTAAAAAAAAATTGAAGATACAGGCCTGATGGCTACAGGGTTGATATAGGCCACATGGCTGCAGGGTTGATAACGGCCACATGGTTGCAGGGGTGATACAGGGCACATGGCGGCTGGGATTATGCGTTACAAATGTCCGCAGGGGAAGGGTATGCGCATGGCTGCAGGAAGGGTAATCAACACTCACCAAGCGATGCACGTTCCTTGGTGGTAGCCCATTCGTCCGGCAAAATAATGGCCGTTATCTCCTCCCACTTTTTGTGTTTGAGGACACGGTCGTGGAAGCCTTCCACCCTTTTATCCCAAAGGATAGGGTGCGCTTGCACCAGAGCCAGAAGCCTCTCCATCTTCACATAAGCCATGTTGCTTCTGACTCACAGGACAGTTCTCCCCTCCCATAGCTCCTAGCATTCCTAAACACAGAACTTCTATACGGCAGCATACGGTGGCTAAAACGTATGCCACCCGTATTTTATATGTGGGGCATACGGCTGCTAGAACGTGAAAAGATAGGACATGCTCTATCTTTTTATACGGCTCACATACGGTACGGTGACAAATACAGCCATTCTTTGTATGACCTATTTCCCATAGGAATGAATGGAAAAGTATTCTGGCCGTATATACAGCCGTTTTTGTACGGTTGTGTGATTTCAGCCTAACCTAGTTGTGAACATTGGACTGGATTTTCCATATGTTATGTTTGTTTCTGTTCACTGTTTGTGTTTAACTATTTAAAAAAAAAAAATGTAATCCACATGTACATGACCACTTGTGTTTTTTTGTCTCAAAAATTTTTTTAAAAAAAGGAAATAAGATTTTGTTTCTTTTGCAAAATAACTTTATAACTTACACAAGAAAAAAAAAATAATATACATAACAACATTGGCCCAAATAGTGCAAATTGAAGTACAAACAGTACAACTTGAAGTGTTGTAAGTAATCCGATTAGAAGTTCAAATTAATGGGCAGGTCTCCAAACACGGATACCATTTAAATCCAGTATATGTGGCATTCGGGTCTAGATAAATGTCTCTTATTTTTTTCACCACACAGCAAGGTAAAGGTATCCGATTTCCTTGTCCAAGAAATCCATAAGCCAGATTTGTAACTTTGACATAGCAGGCCCAACGTAAAAGACTGATGAAAATATTTCGATTGCTTTCATTGGACTAGGTCTTATTTTCTGGGGATGTCTTCTTTTTCCATGAACAAAAATGCACATTTATTGTTGATCAAAAAATCTACTTCTCTAGCATTCTAATAACTATACAAACTTTTGGGGGAATAAATCACAGCTGTTTTCAGGCATACAAGCTGTGATAAATGTGGTACAATATTAAACAAAATATAAAAATAAACTATGAATAAGTAAAAAGAAACTGGGCAACTAATGTTTTGAAATTTACTTAGCTTAAACTGGTGTGACTCACGCGTAAGGAGCACTGTAGCAGCTCGATCAGAAAATCTCTCAAATAAATCCTTGAGGTAAATTCAGGATGCTGAGTAACGCAGGTAACATTCTGGCGTAGTCTGTCCATTGCCTGAAAAACACAGCACCAGATGCTTTCCTCGACTGTAGTCATTTGCTTGAAACTGCCACATTTGCACCACCAATTATTTTGTAGCCTACCCTCTGTGTCCTCCATTAGTTTGCGAACGTTCCTTCATCAGGACCCCACTGAGGGTTGTCCTGAAAACACCATGGGTTGAGACGATTCTCCTCATCAATCAGCTCTCTTGTCGTATTGCTATGTACATAAGAAATAAAAAACACCCTCGTACTTACCACTGGGTTGGTACTCACAGCTGGAGCAGCGCCATCTGCCGATTCATCTTCTATTAAAAATAAAATAGATAATAAATCTGTTTCATTCCACATTTCAAAAAAAAAATGCATGCAAAGAGTGTAAACTTGTTAGAGACTAACCTCTAGATTTTGTTTGAATAGAAGTTGATAGAAAGAGCTGCCGCACTTTTCACGTTCTGTGCTCACAGATTAATCAAGAGTGGTGCAGCTCTAAGGCTACCTTCACATTTATGTATGCTCGCCGTACCATAGGGAGAGGGTGGGGGGTGAGAGCTTACTTCCGCCCCTCTCCATAGTAATATATGGCGCTGTATTCCAGAGGAATATATGACATGTCAGCATGGATAGGCTACAAGATTACAATTTTTAAAAATAATTCTACCTTACCTATAGCAATTTTCTTTTGAATTTTAGTAAGAGTTTTTAGGTCAGAGAATTTTTTTTAGATTTGACGTCTGTTGCAAACTTTTCTGAAAGAAGTATAATTAACTAGTCAAGGATTTCTTTTTTTCTCATTTGGATCTGTCCTTTTGGAGCATCTTCATAGCCATTTTCATCCAGATATTTTACAATTAAAAAAAAAAGCTCTGCCTTGGAAAAAGCTTTAGCTCTTTTTCCTTTAGCCACATCTTGGCAATTAGCATCTATTACATATTGACGGAAAATAATAGAACATACAAATCAAACCAAAGAAAAGAAAAATGTAATGTAATATATATTTTATTATACTTAATTAAATTAATAAAATTAAAAAATATTTAATGGATTTTTACTTTGATTACATGATTATAATGGAAATAGTGAAATATGGGCAACTGAACAATTCTGCAAGGAGAAAAAAAAAATAATGAGATCATATAACCATGTGTATAATGGCTTAAGATGACAGCAATCAACAAAAAATTACACTTAAAAAAAGAAAATTTTAATTCACAGTCAAAAATTTTATTTTCTTCCCTATTTAACCTAAAAAATAAAACATTTTTATTTTACGGTGGTTTGGAACAGGGATTTTAAAAGTACTGTGATCTTTTCAAAAGAAATGTAAGTTCGGGATCTGCCACTTGGTTTCAAGATTAGTCTAAAAGATGGTCGGTATTTGAGCGATAATTAGGCGCTGGATACTTAGCCAAAGGTAAATGGCTTTTATTTTATGATAAAATTACATAAATAAATAAATAATAAAAGAATTAGAACAACGCGTTTCGCGCCCGAACTGAGCGCTTCATCTGGTTCATGTCATGGTAAAAAAAACATTGATATTTAAAGGTAAGTTTGGGTCACAAGGGGCATGACTGTTTCCGGTCAGCTGGTTTTGACAGGTAAATAAAACAACATGAGATACATTGAAGTCTAAAACAAAAAACACAATGTTTATACATACAGAGAAATCATATTTATAAATATAAGTATATAGAGATGTACGATAATTGAAAAGCATGTGTTATGTTGGTGAACAGTTCGGCGCTCCTGATCGATACGTTGAGGAAGATGTCTGAAAGACGCTCGCTTGAGAACTACTGATGCGGAAGCTGTATGGTGTCAAGATGGAACTACTACTACGGAAGCCGGCTCGTGCCAAAATAAGTACGGATTTTCTGTTGGTGATTAGCTGTCTGGAAGTTGTATGTATGGAAACTGCTAGGTGTCTTAGCAGAGCTGGCGTTGCGGATGCCGGAAAGTGACGGTTTGCTGTGGTTCGGATATATGATCTATAGGCATGATGGAAATTGGAAATGTTGATTTGGATGTTTTAAGGCACAATGTTTGGAGAGACCATGAAGTAAAAATTTTTTCTTTATATTTTCTCGATGTTTGTTGAGACGGTTACGTAGTGGTTGGACGGTCCTGCCAACCTATTGCAGGTGACAGATGTTGCATTCTATAAGATATATCACATATTTAGTTTGACAGGACATATTATAATTGATGGTATATGTTTCTTTTGTATTATTTGACTTGAAATGGGAGCCTGTGTTTGATTGATTTGCAGCAGAGGCATCTTTTTCCACTGCAAGGTTAGTAGTTTCTCGACTATTATACTAATTATTGTCAACAACAATACAACTCTATAGGAGCCCCCTTTCTCTCCTTATATATTTCTACTCAATATTAGTCTAGTATTTACAGTAAAAAGTTTGGACTAACCCCTTTAAGGGGTTTTAAAGGGGTTGTTCAGGACCTAGGTTCCCCTGACTAATCTAAAGCTATGTGTGAATTAACTAACTTTCTAATATACTTACCGTTTCTGAAGTGGCTGGTTCCCCTCGGCCCGGAGCCGGTCACGTGACATCGCGTCTTCTTCTCTCTTCACTTCCGCTGACGTCACGTCCACAGGTCTGTCTTCTACACGTTGCCGCCCCAGGGATGGATAGGCGGGGTCTTCTCCTCCTTGTCACTCGATGGGCTGGGAAGTCGGCATCTATCTGGCGCATGCGCAGTAGAGGAAGCGCTTCGATGTGGCCACTGCGCATGCCCGGTATTTCAAATCCTCTGCCATGTCGGGATGCGCATGGCAGGTCCTCCGCCGCATATTCTCTTCCAATCACAGCAGATACAGCACAATCCAGCAGAGCCTGGAAGGTGTAGTGGATGGGGTTGCCAGCACCGTGTAGGCTGGAATGGGTGGATACACTCCCTGCTGTGTTTACAGTACAATGCACTGTGGGGAGTGTAGTTTCTGCAGCACAAAAACGTCCATACAGGAAGCTGGCATTGTAAACATTTGCAGGCTGATGTGTAACCCCATATGCAGGGAGGATTCAAAGTTTGAATCAAGGTAAGGCATGGTCATTAGGGTGATGATTGATGACTACTGGGAACATCTGGTGAATTTTTATAGTTCCGGATAACCCCTTTAAATCACATTATTGACTTGACTGCTCTGTTTTGACGGATGTCTCACAAAGACATATTGGGGCACATATACTAAGGTCCTTGCAATGAAACCTCGGGATTTCATTCTCCCACCCCCATATTCTTTTTATGCTTATCCACAACATGTTTATACCTTGTATTGTTGCATGTTGGGCCCATATAAAAGGCGTTTTTCTGTTGTAAAACTTGTAATGCTCGCCCAGGTGCACTGTTCTTAGTAAATGTACCCCATGGGGTAATGTAATCAAAACAGCATTTTGGTATAGGCTGAATAAGTTACAGGGCTAGCCATCATGGTATACTTCTCCTGAAGTCCTGTGCATGATGTCAACAACGGGGAGGAGGCTTTCTGAGGCAGGAAGAGCTTGAAAAGAGACTGTAAAATGCCCTTTTTGTGATCTGATAATCTTGCAAAAGAGAGACCCCACTGCACACATCGCATATTTCATGCATATTTTCCACGTGCATTTTTTACCTGTTTTGTTTCACCTGATCTGATGTCATTTCAAGCTAGAATCTGCATCATGGTGTGGACTTATTTTCCACCCACAATTTCTTTGTAGAATAAAAAACGGCATTTGCGAATATGCCACGTGGCCAGGACACAACAGAGACCAGACACATGAATTAATAGATTGTGCCAATAAATTATAACAAAATTATTATTTTGTGAGTTTTATGTCCTGTTAACATGAAACTTAATAAATATTTTAGATTTATATTTATACTGCTCATTTATTTATATTTTACTGCTCACACCTCCTGACCCCTGCTTACACCTCCTGCTTACAGCCCCTGACCCCTGCTGACACCTCCTGCTTATAGCCCCTGACCCCTGCTCACACCTCCTGCTTACAGCCCCTGACCCCTGCTCACACCTCCTGCTTACAGCCCCTGACCCCTGCTTACACCTCCTGCTTACAGCCCCTGACCCCTGCTCACACCTCCTGCTCACAGCCCCTGACAACACCTCTTGACACCACCTGGCCCCTCTCTGGATTTACCTGTCTAGGTGTCACTGATCTGATGGTTTTCTTCTTCTTCCTTCTTCTTAGCTAGCCCAATATTTTCAGTCTCGGCATCTTCTCCTTCCCCAGTTCCTCAAAGGCTGTATTTTCTTCCTGTCAGCTGTTTGCCCAGAATCCGATGTGGGGGAGGGGCAATCTGCAATTACCCCCCCTCACCACTACACACCACAACACAATGCTGTCCGGCTGCTGCATGCAGGGCTCATAACCTCTGCAGGAAACATGTAGTGGAGCACGGAGCATTTGCCCCTAATGTCGCGATGGATAAATCAAGATGCTTATGCTTCTTGATGTTTCTGGCAGGTGACGCGTACAGCAAACAGAACTACGCCAGGTAGAAACAAATGTAACTGTTAACACGATAACCAATTTGCATTGTGTTTTTTTTCACTCCCCACATTCAAAAATGTATGAATTATTTATTTTTCCATGTACAGAGCTGTGTGAGAGCTTATTTTCAGTGTAACATATTAGACTTCTCAGTTATTTATTATTTCATGTCGTCTTCTGAGAAGCTAGAAATAAAATTCCAAATGTGTTAGTATTTCTTTCTTGTCTAATTTTTTACTATTTTTACAGTGCGCTCCAAAGGATTCGACTCAAATTTATAAAGTTTTTATAGTGTTTTAATACATTTTCTAAAAGAAAAACAATGTGTATGTAAATAAAGTTTATTTCCGCCGTCTTTCTATGCTTTTGTGTACAAAGTGACAACGTTTCCATTACTAGCCCAATTTTTTAAAGTGATATAGAATTGTGTAAAAGTGGTGTTTAGGACGTTTGACCCCCTATTTACCATTATGGGGTTCATCACAGGGAATTACCATATTTAGTTTCTGACAGATCAGGCATTTTGGAATGCAGCGATACCTATTATGTTTATGAATTTTAATATATAAAAATCTATTTTAAAAAAAAGGACATTTTTATAATACAATTGTATTGAAGTTTATGACATTTTTACTCAACATTCATTACAATGAGCCACTGTCACATTGTAATAATTCTGCAGAAGTCATACAGCCTTAGGTCTTACAAAGACCCGATACTGTCATGACAAAAGATGACTGATAGACCAATTGTGGGGTTTAAGCGGTGGGTGTTTATTGCAATATGCAGCAAACCCCACCGTTGTATGATGAGGGCCCAAGGGCATTAATGCTGACTTTTTCCAATTAATTTTTAATCCGTACAGCTTCCCATAGGAATTAAATATGTCCCTCACTTTACCCAAAGCTACTGACGGAGTGCTGAGGAAGAGCACCATATCATCCGCATATAATGATATTTTCATTTCAACCTCCCCCAATTTCAACCCCTCTATCTCCACCTCCTTCCTAATTATAGCAGCCACAACTTCAATAACTAACGAAAATATAAGGGGAGACAAAGGGCAGCCCTGTCTCGTCCCTCCCCCCACCGACCCACACACAAGCGCTGGGATTCTTATACAAAATGGGGATCCACCTGATAAAATTTCTTCAAAATTTAATTTTATCTATCAAACGCTTTAGTTGCATTGAGTGAGAGGATCGAGTTCAAATTAGTTTAAAAATTTGGATGAAATCTTTTGTGTTTAGTTATGAAAAAAAACAAAATTTGGCAAAAATTTTGAAAAATTCTTTATTTTCAACGTTCTAAATTCTCTACTTTTGATGCAGATAGTCATAGCTCCCAAAAATTCATAACTTACATTTCCCAAATGTCTGCTTTATGTTGGCATGGTTTTTTAAGATTCCACATATTTTACTAGAATGTTATGAGGCTCAGAATTTAGGTATCATTTTTCACATTTTTTGTAAAATCACCAAAACCTGTATTAGATGAACCTGCTCAACTTCTAATTGACACTGAGAGGCCTAAATAATAGTGAGACTCGTAAATTACCCCATTGTGGAAACTACACCCCTCAACGTATGAAAAACCACTTTTAAGAAGTTTGTTAATGCTTTACGTGTTTTATAGGGGTTAAAACAAAATGGAGGTGCAGTCTGCAAATTGTAATATTTTTTCCACAATACACCCATTTTGGGTGGAAAATTAAACATTTACAATGGATTAAATGAATAAAGGCTCCACAAAGTTTGTTACCCAATCTCTCCCGAGTACACGGATACTCTACATGTGCTGGTAACCTGCTGTATGGCCGCACGGCCGGGCATAGAAGGGAAGGAGGCGCCATCCAGAGCAAATTTGCTATGTCACATTGTATATTATTTTTATTCTTTGGGTCGCCACGATTACAAAAAGACCTCATTTATATAGATTTTTTATTTTTTTCCCATTTTTACTGCATAAAAAGTAATTTGGCAAAAATGTTGTTAATTTTAGCATCACCGTCTTTCATATGCATAACTTTTTTATTTTTCGCCTCACAAATCTGTTTAAGGGCTTATTTTTTGCGAGGATTGTTCTTTTTAGTGGTCTTATTTTAGAGTGCATAACATTTTTTAAATCCCTTTTTAGAGCATTTTTATAGGGTATTAATTGAAAATGATCTTTTTTCTGGAGCTTTTTTTTGTTTTGTTTTTTACGGGGTTCACTTTGCGGATCTAATAACGATTCTGTTTTATTATGCAGATTGTTACGGACGCAGGGATACCAAATATGTGGGGGTTTTGTGTATTTTATTCAATTGTACTGAATAAAAACCAATTTGGAGAAAATCTTGTTCATTTTAGCATCACCATCTTTTCATATGCATAACTTTTTTATTTTTCGGCTGACAAATCTGGTTAGGGGCTTATTTTTTACGAGAAGAGTTGTTCTTTTTAGTGGGCTTATTTTGGAGTGCATAACATTTTTTAAATTACTTTTTAGAGCATTTTTTTATAGGGTATTAATTAAAAATTATCTTTTTTCGGAACGTTTTTGCGTTTTTTTTTCTACGGCGTGTACCGTGCGGGTCCAGTAACGATTCTGTTTTATTATACAGATTGTTACGGACGCGGCAATACCAAATATGCGGGGTTTTTTGTGTTTTTTATACTTTATTAAGTGTTTTTATGGGAAAGTGACATTTTAGGGGCTTATATTTTTATGTATTTATTTTTTATTTATTATAATGTGTAGTGTTAACTGTTTTTGCATGTTTTTACTTATACATACTTGAACTTAAACCAGTGATGCTCTGATCACTGGTTTAAGTTCAATTCACTGCTCTACAATACTATTTTATTGTAGAGCAGTGTAAAGTGTCTGAGCAAGCTTGCGCATGCTCAGACAGTTTACAGCCAGACCCGGAAGGGGTCTGACTGCCATGGAGACCGGGCAGCTCCGGGGCACATGCCAGTCCTCAGAGCTCCCCAGAAGTGGATCAGATCCCCCAGTAAGCGGCACGGGGGATCCGATCCACAGCGCAAACACCCTTACACGCCGTGGTCATGTTTGACACCGGCTCCGATCACGGGTGTTAGCGCAGGCTGTCAGCTGTACTAGACAGCTGACAGCCGCTGCTTCTGGTACCGGCTCCGTTCGTGAGCCGGTGCCAGAAGCAGGACGTTATAGAACGTCCCCATGCGCTAAGCATCTAGCCCCGGGGACGTACTATAAGTCCTGGTGCTGATACTGATCATGTTATAAGTAAACATATGAAACATGTTTTTGGAGAAACCATACAGAACCATACAGAAATGCATAAAGTTATTATCGTGAACCCTGCGGGGCGTGGAGAGAACGGGTATACCGGAAGTGTAACGGTGAAGATGTCAAACTCACGTAATGGTGATCGGTGTGCAGGAGTCGATGGTTGCTAGGCGGTTGTCAAGCTGCGCTGGAGACCAGAGACTACGGAAGCCTGGAAGGATCAAGATTATTGCCGTATACCAAGCGAACACTGGAGGGAAAATGAGGTATGGGTATGTCAGAGAATGGAACAAAAAGACGATAGTCAGGATATATAAAAAAGGTTATAGATGAATAAAAATGTTAAATTGATTTTAAAACGTCATTGAGATCGTTAGGATGAAAAGTACCGTGTTGTAAAGGTATGAAGATATTAGATAGATTCTAAAACGGCATTAAGACCGTTGGGATATAAAGTGCCATGTTTAAAAATCCAATAGGACTCACGTCTATTCAATGTTTTTATCCTGTTGGTACAGTTTTTGGGGATTTGTTCAACAGGGGTAACAGTAAGGTTTTTAAAATCACAGTTCTTTTCTAGGGTAAGATGTTTGGACAAGCTTTGTTTTAAAAAACCAACTTTTGTTTTATGTCTGTGTCCATTTATTCTTACTCGAAGAGTCTGTATAGTGCGACCTACATATTGCAGGCCACAGGCACAGTCGATAACATAAATAACGAAGTCTGAAGCACAGGAGAGTTCTTGCTTAATTTGGAACGTTTCTCCTGTGCTGTGGGATTTAAAACATGTGGTACCAGAGTTCAACATTTTACAGCAGAGACATTTAATGTGTCCATATTTATTTACACCCCTTTTTTGTTGTTTGTTGGTGTTTTTGTATTACTGTTTTGGGAGCCTATAGGTCTTAATTTGCTGGGAGCACGTATGTTTTTCAGAGTGGTAGCTTTACGAAAAGTGATTTGTGGCTTTTCTGAAATTATACCATCTAGAAGGGGATCTTGGAGTAATATATTCCAGTGTTTTATTTAAAATTCTTCTGATCTCTTTGTTGCCTTTGTCATATGTGGTGATAAAATTTAAGGCAAAAGTATCATTAATGGTTGATCCCTCTATCGAATTTTTAGGCTGTCGGTTTGTTCACGTTACAGATTTCTCTTAAAAGCCTCTTCCACTAATGGTCTGGGATATTTTTTTGTCTTGAAAGCATTTTTTTAGGATAAGGGATTGCTCCTTATAATCCTGTGTAGTTGAACAATTTTTTCTTACACGGTAAAATTGGCTGAAGGGAATGTTCTTCAGCCATTTAGGGTAATGGGCGCTGTGATAATCCAGATAGATGTTGCTGTCTACAAGCTTAAAATGAGTTTTAGTTATGATATGATTTTTTGCGTCATGGGAGAGAAGAAGGTCAAGGAAGACAATTTCGTCTTTTTCCAAATTCATAGTAAAATTTACACCCCAGTTGTCATTGAGGTATTTTACAAATTCTAAAGCATCCTGTTTATTACCATCCCATATAAAGAAGAGGTCATCAATGTATCTTTTGTAGTATTTGATACATGAAGACCAATTGTGCTGTGAGTAGACAAATAGGGACTCGAACCTCCCCATAAATAAGTTAGCATAACTGGGGGCGGCTCGAGTTCCCATTGCCGTGCCTTTTTTCTGAAGGTAAAAAATCTCTTCAAAGGTAAAAAGATTGTGTTCCAGGATAAATCTTAAGCTTTCCACTAAAAATGAAGTTTGTTTATTGGGGAGGGAAGTGTGGTTTTCCAAATACCACTGTGTAGCTTCCAACCCTAGATGGTGTTGGATATTAGAGTAGAGGGACGTGATGTCCAAGGTTAAAAATAGAAAGTTTTCATCCCATGGAAAGGTGTTGAGGTCCTTGATCACAGAGGAGGAGTCCCGTAGGTAGGATGGTAGGGTCATAACTATAGGCTGGAGATCTAAATCTACAAAATGAGATAAATTGCGAGTCAGAGAATCTATGCCGGATATTATTGGGCGACCAGGCGGATCTGTAAGGCTTTTATGAATTTTGGGTAGGTGATAAAACAGTGGCAGAGAAGGGTGGCTAATGGATAGAAATGTTTTCTCTTTCTTATTGAGAATATTGTGGTTGGAAGCCTCTTTGATGAGCATGTTGTAGCCGTCAATGTGTGCTTTGATGGGATTGCTCTTCAGCTTGATGTAGTAATCTTCATCGTCCAGAATTCTTAATGCTTCTTTTAGATAGTCGGATCGTTCTTGAATGACTATACCACCTCCTTTATCTGCTGCCTTTATAATTAGGGAGTTGTTTTCTTTTAGTCTTTTAAGAGCTACTTTCTCCATATCATTCAAATTATTATGACCGGACTGTGCTGATTTGATGTTCAAGAAATCTCGAGATACAAGGGATTGAAACGTCTCGAGGAAGTGGCCCCGATGATTAACGGGGTTAAAGGAAGTTTTTACTTTTACTTCCTGATGGACCACATTATCAGATACTCCAGTTTCTAGAATTGTAGGGGTTTTTTTGAATTTGAAGAACCTTTGTTGTGTGAGTTTTTTAATGAAACGGTTCACATCAATGAATAATTGAAAGTCGTCAGTGGTCTGACTAGGGCAAAAATTTAGCCCTTTGGATAACAGGGATTCCTCATCCCGTGTTAGAGTATGTCTGGAGAGATTAAAGATTTTTATTGTATCTGAGGATTAATCAGTTTTTGGTTGTATTATGTTTTCCTGGATTTCTTTTCTCTTTGGGATTTGCTTTCTGTTTTTTCTTCCTCCTCCTCTACATCCTCTTGTCCTTTTTTATCTTTTTCCAAATTGGGTGTATTCAGGGGTATGAAAAATTAGAGGAATCGAGTCTTCATTTTGTTTTGTCGGGTGTCTTTTATTTTGTCGGGTGTTTGTATTGGTGTTGCCGGTCTCGTGGGACCAATTTCTAAAAAAGACACGTGATGCACTGCTTACTGGGGAGATGAGTGGTAATGTTTCGGTAGATATATTAGATGTGTCCTTAGAAAGAGATTGTAGTACAGTTAAGTTCTGCTTTTGAGCTATGACTGTGTCTAAGCTATGGCTAAAGAAAGTGTCATGGATCTTGAGCCAAGTTGAGTCAGGACAGGGTGAAATATGTTGTATAGGACTAAGGATCTGGTTTCCGTGAGTTTCCATGGGGGTATTTCGAATGGTAGTGGTTCATGGGGGTATTTCGAATGGTAGTGGGTTTTATTTCTGCTTGAACTTCTACAACCCCCTACCTCTGGACTGGGAATTGTCGGCTCCAGGAGACCTCCGGCTGCGGCGACTACATTATACATGAGCTAGTACTCATGTAACAAGGTGAGCGGCTAATTTGTGGATCTACCGTATTTTCTGGACTACAAGACGCACTTTTTTTTTTCCCCAGAAAATGGGGGAAAAACAGTGGTGTGTCTTATAGTCCGGATGTAGCCTATGCAGGAGGGAATGGAGGGCACCTGGCTGCGCTCTGCCAGCTAATGCTGGCAGTAAGCGCAGCCCTTCACAGTGAAGCGCAGCGGCTGTGCTGAGTGCCGCTGCGCTCCTCTCCTCTTCTCAGCCCTCCACTGCTGGAGGGAATGAAGGGCTGCACCCCTGCGCTTTGCCGTCCTCAGGGCACCAATATAAATGATAATTATGGCAGCAGTGGAGAGAGAGAGGGGGGAGGAGAAAATCACTGACTCTGGCCTATCCCCGCTCGGCTTGTAAGTAGCCCGGGAGGCTCAGAGTGAAGACAGAAGATGAAGGCCTGCCGCACTGTGTGAAGAGGAGCCGAGCCTGTACAGCGCTGTGTCTGACCTGTAACTTCTCTCCCAGCACAGGATTAGATAAGTGATTAGTGCTCCCTTCTAAAGGTCTAAAGTACGTACAGTTGCCAGCATCTTTAATAGATGGTTTATCTTCTTGTTTATAGCTATTAAGTAACATTGATGAAGCCAGTGGCTCTGCTCCGATCGATTCTCCTGACTCCCACTATATGTAGACAGGCTATGATCCAATACGAGCTATAAGAGTAGTCCTTTTTAATAATGTTCTATTAGTACTGTTTTTAAACTTGCACATGTGTTAAAAATCACTGTTTTATGTATCACTTTGACGACGAATAGTATGTATACGGCATTTCCGCTATGAAGCATAGCGTCTAGGGTTGCTAGGCTACTGGAGCAGTGACGCCCCGCCGGCTCAATTAATAGCCAGGTGGGAACGCCATTTCTCCAGAGGCTAGAGAAAGCGCAGGACGGCACGAAACGGCTGTCGCCTTTGTATGTACCCCTGCTCCCCTCTCTACCCCATGTTGGCATATATGCCAAATGTACTTTTACCTCGCATGAAATAAAGAAGATACCGTTTTTTGGGTGAGTGCCGCTGTTTTTTGCTCTTTCTTACTGCACTTCCTATGTCTATGAACGCTGAGCACCACCCAGACTCGTCTTCAGGGCCGGCTTCAGGTTTTAGTGGGCCCCTGGGTGACAGAGCCTTAGTGGCCCCCTCCGTGGGCCGCCCTCCAGTGGCCACATTGCCCACCCCCCTCCCCTGCGGACACACTGACTACCCCCCTTCCACCTGCGGACACACTGACCCCTTCACCCCCCTGCGGACACACTGAACCCCCCCCCCCTCCTGACACAATGACCCCCTCTCCCTGATGACACACTGACCCCCTCTCCCTGATGACACACTGACCCCCTCCCTCCCTCTTCTCCCTGGTGCCCCCGGAGCAGCGCCTGCAGCTGACTTCGGCCTGGGCCTCCCGTACGCGCTGGCTCTGAAGCCGGCACACGTGATCCGATGACGTCATCATCACCCGGCTTCAGAGCCGTCGTATACCCTGCGGAGCGACACTGGTACAATTGATCCGGGAGCCCTCCAGTACCCCGGGGCCCCGGCACTTGGCCGGGTGCTGGCGCCGGGCCTGCTCGTCTTCCATCAAGTCAACTCTGAATCAACGGTTACACCAGGAGAGTAAAGACAGTGCCCCTTTTTATTCATATCTTCGTATTGAACAGCCAGTTTACAGCTTAAGGCTCCGCCCCATTTTTTGGATTCTGACATGGTTCGCTTTATATGGTTATAACTTTTGAACACTGTTTTTTCCACACTTCATTTTAGTGTTAAATGTTGGCTGATTTTTCAGAATTGACTATTTTGGGGGTTGATCCCGTTTTTAATGAATTTTTACATATTTTGCATCAAAACCACCTATGTTTCAACCGATTTTCAAATCAGCACCCCTCAAGATATCATAAACAGCTTTAAGGAAGGTCGTTAACCCCTTGATCTTCATAGTAATGAAATCAAAATGTAGGTGAAATTTAGAATGGGTAAATTGTGCCGGTTATACGTTCATTTAGCCCTAAAATTTACACATTTCCAAAAGATAAAATCCACAAAAAAAATTATTCGGCAATTTCTCCTGAGTACAGAGACTCCCCCACATGTGGCCGTTACGTGTTTTATGGGCGCACAGCAAGATGCAGAAGGGAAGGAGGGACCTGCACCTGCCAGGATTTTTGTTTCCTCATTGGTCCCTTTTTTAGGCTATAAAATTGTGGCTTTTTCATTATTGGGGCCATGTGACGGCATTTTTTTTGCAGAATTTCCAGTGTTACCATTTTGGGGTTTGTATCCACTATTGTTGCAAATTTTGAACTTTGTTTTGAGGGTAGGAGTCGAAAATTATCAATTCTGTACTGAGCGCTAAGTCACCGTGCTCAGCGTCGAATATATCGGATGATGAGCGTCAACAGGTTACAACACATTCCACAAGCTATGGAGAGGTGATTTGACAAATTACCTTACTGTGTACGTTTGTTAACACATGCATTAACATTGCGTTTACCATGCTTTTCGAAAATGGAAATGTTACTAGTAATGTCATTAGGCAAAGCACCTTGCCTCAGCTGTTGTAATGCATTTAAAATGCTATGAAAGCACAGGAAAAATGTAACGTGTGTACGCGCCCTCAAAGGTGAGCAGGTCCATCAAAATAGGGGTTTTGTAGTTTTTCAACAAAAATGGACTAATGGCCCTCAGATGAAAAACCTCATACCATTCTAGTAAAATATGTGGAGTATTTGAAAACAGCCCAACATAAAGCAGACATTTTGAAAATGTAAGTTAAGAATTTCTTTGGTGGAAAAACAGCATAAAAAGTCAAGAATTCAAAAATGTGAATTTAACCCCTAAGCGCTCCGTGGCGGATATATCCGCCACGGAGCTGATGCCGGCTCGGCTCTGGATCGGAGCCGAACCGGCATCTGGAAACACGGGGTGCCGGCTGTAACTAATAGCCGGCACCCCAGTATATAACACCCAAGAGCAGAGTAAGCTCGGATCGCGGGTGTGTAACCCGTTAAATGCCGCGGTCAGCGCTACGGCGGCATCTAACATGCTTCAGGGGGATTTTTCCCTCGCTATCGACCTCCCCCCCTACATGAGTCCGATCTGGTCCCCAGCACTGCCTGCAGGCACTGCCAGTAAGATGGCGTCTGTGACGTGTGCATGTGCATAGGCTGACACTGCTAATACCCTGCAATACATGAGTATTGCAGAGTATTATCATGAACAAGCAATCAGATTTTCTATAATTTGATGTTAAAAGTGTCACACGCAAAAAAAAAAAAAATCTCAAAACTTTCAAAAGCTATAAGCACTTATAGTGACACAGGGCAGATCTGAAAGATGGGTACGCGTCCTTGAGCCCAAAAAGGGGTTAATCTGTTTCACCGCCGCCTACACGTCTCCAAATTCACATAAAACGGTTATAAGCAGCCAAACGCATGTTATCTCTTAAAAAACCTGTGTATTTCTAAAGACTGTGGCACGCGTAGCGTTGTTATTCCGTTTGTAAACAGTTTTGAATCCATTTTTTGCCATTTTTAAACTAAATGCATGTGTATTGCATAAAAACGGATTCTAAAAGCTACGTGTGCCGCCGGACTTAGGATGCAGCTGGACAGCGCTAGTTCTCCGTTTCAAAGTGCATGGATTTGGGCCTTAAAACAAACTCATTAGTGTGTCCTTTGTAACGCATGTGATTGGTTAACCGGTGGATGCCTTTCAATGTATACGCAAATGCGTCCAGCCCAGGGTACGCCCCCATTGCGCTAGCACTTTACTTCGAAGCATAGCTAGTGACGCATGCGCCCGGGATCTTATACTTTATTGATGTAAATGATTATATTTTGTTGCTAACACATATCAACCTTTTTTGCAGTACAAATCATTTTGACGTAGTCTTTTATGTAATAATGTGATTTTGACTATAAAACATCATAATTTAAAACTCTGTTTGAACAATGCATTTTTATGTTTATTTTCTAGTTATATAAAATGTATTGAGCGGTTTACCTGAGGATGTGGCCATCTTGCTTTTCGAAAGGTTGTTCCCTCCTCGATCACCACAATATACACTCACCGGCCACTTTATTAGGTACACCTGTCCAACTGCTCGTTAACACTTAATTTCTAATCAGCCAATCACATGACGGCAACTCAGTGCATTTAGGCATGTAAACATGGTCAAGACAATCTCCTGCAGTTCAAACCGAGCATCAGTATGGGGAAGAAAGGGTATTTGAGTGCCTTTGAACGTGGCATGGTTGTTGGTGCCAGAAGGGCTGGTCTGAGTATTTCAGAAACTGCTGATCTACTGGGATTTTCACGCACAACCATCTCTAGGGTTTACCGAGAATGGTCCGAAAAAGAAAAAACATCCAGTGAGTGGCAGTTCTGTGAGCGGAAATGCCTTGTTGATGCCAGAGGTCAGAGGAGAATGGGCAGACTGGTTTGAGCTGATAGAAAGGCAACAGTGACTCAAATCACCACCCGTTACAACCAAGGTAGGCAGAAGAGCATCTCTGAACGCACAGTACGTCGAACTTTGAGGCAGATGGGCTACAGCAGCAGAAGACCACACCGGGTGCCACTCCTTTCAGCTAAGAACAGGAAACTGAGGCTACAATTTGCACAAGCTCATCGAAATTGGACAGTAGAAGATTGGAAAAACGTTGCCTGGTCTGATGAGTCTCGATTTCTGCTGCGACATTCAGATGGTAGGGTCAGAATTTGGCGTCAACAACATGAAAGCATGGATCCATCCTGCCTATTATCAACGGTTCAGGCTGGTGGTGGTGGTGTCATGGTGTGGGGATTATTTTCTTGGCACTCTTTGGGCCCCTTGGTACCAATTGAGCATCGTTGCAATGCCACAGCCTACCTGAGTATTGTTGATGACCATGTCTATCCCTTTATGACCACAATGTACCCAACATCTGATGGCTACTTTCAGCAGGATAATGCGCCATGTCATAAAGCTGGAATCATCTCAGACTGGTTTCTTGAACATGACAATGAGGTCACTGTACTCAAATGGCCTCCACAGTCACCAGATCTCAATCCAATAGAGCATCTTTGGGATGTGGTGGAACGGGAGATTCGCATCATGGATGTGCAGCCGACAAATCTGCGGCAACTGTGTGATGCCATCATGTCAATATGGACCAATATCTCTGAGGAATGCTTCCAGCACCTTGTTGTATCTATGCCACGAAGAATTGAGGCAGTTCTGAAGGCAAAAGGGGGTCCAACCCGTTCCTAGCATGGTGTACCTAATAAAGTGTCCAGTGAGTGTAGATCTATGTGAAGGGATAAGAAGTTATGATGTTAAACTAATGTAATTCTGACGATGCGATCCCCCTGCAACATGTGCTTTGCTATTAGCTTGGGTTTCTTCTCTGTCCTATACATTCCCCTGTATATCCACCCTTCTTATCTCTCTTTTTTGGGCTATTTCCACTCTTTTTCCTTGTTTTGGGTGTATTTTATGGCGGTGCGCGCAACACAATCCCACCTGGCTTGCGCCACTAATTTAACCACGTGCGTCACATAACATGACTGTGCATAATTTCATGCGAGCGCACGACAAAGTGTTGCGCCAGTACCTTAATTACTGTTGCGTCTATGGAAACAAGATAAAGGTGTGTGCGACACAATTTAGAAAAAAAAAAAACAATATAAAACGGTTGCAAAAAAAAAAAAAAATGGAGAGTTAGGAGTGTTCTCAAGGAGATTGGTGAAGTTGTATGTTGAACGAGCAACCTAAATCCATTGACATTTGGATGAAAGGTAAGTAAATTTTCAAATTTATTCCAAAAAAAAGCTAGATTTGGAAAAAAAAATAATAAAATTTGTAAAATAGGAGTGGAGATTGGTGGTGAGAAGACTACGAACACTCGGCAAAAAAGCATTGGCAAAGGTAAGTCACACTTTACAAAAACTTTAGAGGCCCAGGAAAAAAATAAAATTTGCTTGTATTTACCACAAATTGGGATTTGAAAAATTTGCATTGTAAGTTAAAATGCCTCACAAAGTAACATACCTTATCTGACCAATATGACAATATGATCCATGGAAAATGAGAGGATCATGGCTAGACAGCGCAGACGGAGGCAGAGGAGGCGTCCCCGGGTGTCATTTTCAGATTTTTCTGACGCGGAGGTGCACATAGAGCATCAGGGGGATGTATCTGCTCAACCCACCAATACAGTGGGCCAACTAAAGCGCAGGCAAATCACTGAGCTCTACTTTTAAAGTGATCTGCCAATTATCAGAAACCACTTAATTTCAAATTGTTTTTTATGCCTTAATGTCTGTATATTTTGAATTGCATTAAAGAAAATGCAATGTCAAATTGTATCCATGCTTTTCATTCTTTGGTAAAATAATTTCAGCTCAGAGGCAGACAGAGTAGATCAAAAATGTATTCATCATTTTTGATCCAAATCAAGTAAACCAAAATAAAAACACACACAAAACACACCCTTTTTTTCTGCTGCGGCGTCACCACAGAACTCCCAGATGGGCCCGGATTAGAAGCCGAGGATCTAAGTTCCTCTTTGATCGAAAGTAGGAACGTGGCTTCAGGGGAAGGGCCCAGGGCCACTGGAGAGGGATCCAGTGCACCTGCCAGCGATGGTGCGGAACTGCACCCCGAATCCTGAACAGTTGGAAGCTGAATCAGGGTTTCGGGGGCAGGGCTGGCCTGTGTCACTGGATCCCCACCAGTGGGGACCTGGGGTGGGGAGAATGGAGGGACACTCAGCCTCCCCCCCCCCCCTGAGCCGCCGTTCCTTGGTGGATGAGGAGTCCCAGAGTATTGTTAAGAGCTCTTAAATCTCCACTGATAATCTGGAACCCCTCCTCCACCGTCCGGTCATGCCTTTGGAGTGCCTGCTGAATTTGGCCAATCACAGCCAGGCTTTTCTCCATATAATTGGAAAAAATGGCAAGAGTGATGGGCCTATCTTCAGCAGGCACAGCTTCAGGAGCCTCATCCCCACTGGACCCACGAAGTGATACGGCTGCAGAAGGAGTGGCTGGCGAAGCACATGGAGGTCTGGGTGCAGCCTGCGGTGCCGGGGTTGGAGCAGCCCTCCCTGTCGATAAAACAAACAAAGTAAATTACAATTCAAGAACTATAGAGTGCTGTAACCTTAAAAATGTTATAGGCACACTTAAATGGAAGCTACCACCACGAATCTACCTAGAAAGGTAGAATGGGTGGTAGTTGGATGTATGGTACGTGAGGAAAGCACTTTTTAGAGCTAATCCTTATGTCCACGTTTGTTTTTTTCTTAATCTTTATGGCCCTATTATGTAAATTTTGGGCTAATGGGGCGTGGAGTAGCCGGACATGAGGCAAGACGTCCTGGCTACTCCACTCCCCAGTAGCCTCTTTACTCCTCCTAACCTGACATCATCGGTGCGCAGCTCCTCGTAGCTGAAGGTTTGGGGCACGGGACAGGTGAGTCTGCTATGCTCAACTAATACCAACAACGATTCCCACTGCCACCAATGTATCCTATAGACACAGTAATTCTAATTTCAACCTAGCTATGCTCACCAATTTATACTATCAACAATTACACTGCTGGCAATGTATTTTATATGATTAGACATATGTTCCACAACCCTTTAGGCAACAAGCATGCCCCCAGCCCCCTAGTCCACGAGCATGGCCACCAGACCCCTAGTCCAGTGATGGCGAACCTTTCAGAGACTGAGTGCCCAAACGACAACCAAAATCCACTTATTTACCATGAAGTGCCAACATGGCATTTCAAGCAGTAACTTATTGCTAACCTTAAGTTGCTTGGGATTGCAGGAAGATTTGGTGGATGTGGTCCTGTTTGGTGAAATTGGAGCCGTGGCCCGAGTACCCACAGAAAGGGCCCCGAGTGCCACCTCTGGCACCCGTGCCATAGGTTCGCCACCACTGCCCTAGTCCATGAACATGTCCACTTACCCCCTAGGCACCGAGCATGGCCACTTACCCCCTTGTTTTTGAGTGTGTTTTTTTTCCTTCCAGGACCGGGCCTGCTGTGGACTACTTCGGATTCGGTGGACTCTGGCTAGGACCTGTAAAAAAAATATTGATTAAAATGGCTAACGAGGGTGTGTCTGGTTTTCTTTCAATAAAATATATTTTTACAATGATGTGTTTGTGCTGTTTAATTGACGTTGCTGATTACTAAGGCCTGAACTTGCTGTAAAATGGCCATTTTTTTGGGCCAAATTTACAGTAACGCAGATTCAATTACCCCGGTACCCACCGCCACCAGGGGTGCCGGGAAGAGCAGGGTACAAACCAGCACCTGGTTCTGGGGCGGCTGCAGGATGTTAGTGTTGCGCTGGAATAGCCCCCTAACAGTGGGCTATCCCAACTCAGTAATGGCAGCTTACTGCTGCTGTTTTTTTGTATCTGGCTGATTTTAAAAATAGGGGGAACCCACGTCAATATTTTGAACTTTGTAGAAGTTTTTTTTTAAAAATTGACATGGGTTTCCCCCAATTTTTAAAATTAGCCAGATACAAAAAAGCAGCAGCTGCCTGCCAGGGGCAGGGGGGCCATGCTTGTTGCCCAGGGGGCATAAAATACATTGGTGGCAATGGTATCGTTGTTGGTATTAGTTGGTGAGCATAGCAGACTCACCTGTCCCATGCCATGAACCTTCAGATATGATGATTCATGCGCTCCCCATAGGTAGACTATGCAGAGCGCATGCACGTTGCTGTGCAATCTTGGGGACAAAGCCAAAGCTACTGTGCATGCGGAGTACTCCGGCTTCTCGGACAAGGCCGTGCAGCTACGAGGAGCTACGTGCCAATGATGTCAGGTTAGGAGGAGTAAAGAGGATACTGGGGCGTGGAGTAGCCGCAATGTGTAGCCTCATGTCCGGCTACTCCACGCCCCAATAGCCGCTTATAAATATTTATGGAAAGTGAAAGCAAACATTAGTATTAGAGACATATCAAAAAAGTACATACCAACATCAAGATTAACCGAGTCATAATCCCCGATCCCTTCAGTTTGATTGGGGTGTATGGTCTGGTTAATTTTCTACTCCACCCACAACATCCGCATGGCCACACCAGGGCCACCACCCGTTCTCCGAGCTGACTCTTCGCCAGCTTGGCCTTCAGCCTCCTCCTGCAGTCGTACCACTTCTTGCGCACTTCACACTCATATTCCATATTTAAAATCCAAGTGAGAAAAAAAAATTCAAATACTATTCAAAGTGCAAATTTTATCTTGGCTATTGATCCGCTCTGTGATCCCCTGCCAAATGTGGTGTTTGGCTGACAGGGGAATCGAATCGGCCAGCCTCCCAAACAGTTGGTTTTGTGTTACCTGGAAAAGACAAAAACATCAGTAAAAACACTCTGTAACGGTGGGTAAAGAGTAGAACAGAACACTAACACAGTATAAATAAGTTAATAAAATTTCACATTACCTCCTCAACCAATATTTCTGTTTCGCGTTCCGTGAAACATGCCTTCTTGGGGCGCCCAGGGTCCTCCTCGTCTTTAGCACCAGAGCCCTCAGTATCCATATCCCCGGCAGCTGGTGGTCTGGGATCCCCAGGAGCAGCGGACGGAGCAGGAGATGGGGCAGCAGATGTTGGGGCCACAGATGTTGGGGGGCTTGCCGATTCGCCGCCTTCATCTCCCGTGCTCTGCGGATCGCATTGTCATAGCCTGGGGACACTGCTGCCGGAGGAGCTCCAGAACAGTGGCACTGGGAGCATCTGGTGCTGCTGCGGTGTGCTCAGGACGCTGAGCCATGATAGAGACCAGCTGTGCAATTAGCCTCGCTGTGCACCTTTTATGCATAAATTTGTGGTGCAACTCATGCGCCACATTTATCATCGCGTGCGACACAATTAGTGAATTGTCGCATATTACATTATAGTCGGAGAAACGCACTTTTTATGCATTCAAAGAAAATCTAAGTAAATAGAATAGAATGCTTTATTGTCCCCATAGGGGAAATTGATTTTGTCACAACAACAGCAACAACACCTCCATTCCAATCACAATTATACATATACGAACAATAAAAATACTAGCATGCATATAATACATACAAATACATCCACGAATGAGTAAAAAATGTTTTATTTTTTTATACGCAGTGCTAACAGTACATAGGACCAAGGAAATGCAGTGAATCTTTGTTGGCTTTTAGGTTACAATCACACGTAGCATTAACGCATGCGTTTTCACAGCTGACAAGAGGAGAATTGCCTACATACATAATCATCAACAATGTGTTTACAAAATTCTCGTGTTAACAGAATATTCCTGCATACATTAACATTGCTTCAACGCAATGTGGTGCAACAATATGTTAATGTGTCCATTTATATCAATTTATATCAGCACACACAGCTGATACTCACTTCAAAAGGCATTTAACACTGCACATACACCGGACTGTTGGAATCCTGCCTAATGATAAATCTCCCCCTGTATAAATACAGAAATTTATTTTTTAAAAATATATTGCAAAACAAAAATCTATATAAGGGTGCATTCACACGCGGTATGGTCACCGTGCAGGCATACCGCTGTTTGCTGGAGGTGAGGAGGAAGGTGTCCCCTCCTCCCTCCATTAAAAACAGTGTCGCACGGCCACACACACTCGCAGAAAGATAGAGCATGCTCTATCTTTTTGCGGTGTGCGGCCCGGGTCAGTGCCACACATGTGTGGCACCGTATCGTTATTGCTGTCTATAGGGACGTACATGCATCTGCATGTACGTCCCAGCAGACGGCCATATGAATGAACCCTAACTATGGTATCTCCACTATTGGTGCATTTTCAAAATTTATTTCATAGTTCCCTGAACTCAACATAGATAGTAAAAATAACAAATCTGTGTGAAGGGGTTAAAATTTATCAAAATTTTCAAACCTTTTTGAAACTCCATACTTTTTTTTTAATTATATTATATTTTTATTTTATTTTATAAAAGCATTTGTTTCCTCTGTAGAACAATTATCATTTTTATTATTTCTTTCTTCACCATGATTCATAATCGAAATGTGAGGTATATGGTGTCTTACAGTTTCATCCAAATCGCCGTTTTGATTAAATTTGTGGTGCATGGGATAAAAAACTGGGGCACGGGAGTAAAATTTGCACACACTTGATTCATTTAGGTCCTTACTTCAGCAAATTGAATACCATTGAAAAGGTAGAAGAGAAATGACACTGTTTGACTCTGCGGCACAATTCATTAAATCTTCCTCTATGAATTTTTCTTCCTCTACAGGATCTATATGTACATTAATTTCCTCAAAATTTGGGATTTCTTCTCCCTCTCTCTTCCTCCTCCTCCTCCTGAAATGTCCATATCTTCATCATTGTCTTCTGTATCTGATGGAACATAGCTTGAATCAGACATGTTGTCATCACTAGTGTCTAGAGCATCTGTGCCATGCTGATCAATACAATCATTGATAGTGAAAGCTTCATTCTTATTGAAACAGCTATTGTCTGATGAATAGAATAGAGCGATAGTGTACATTTTTTTGTCTTTATGTCCTTATTTCTGTTGTCCAAATGATAAGCAATGGCTTCATTGACTCTTTCACCATCTTCAGTTTGCGTTTGCACATTCACATTTCCAAACATTCTCTCTGTGCAGACAGCACTAGATTTCTTTATATTAAAACAGTCTGTATTTATTCCCTTATCCACCATAACATTCTTGGATATATCGAAATCCGCGCTCTCGCTTGAATCTTTATACACTGATGCACAAGGGCATAGGAATGGTCCATGCTATCAGATAGTTTTCTTTTTCTAGGATTATCCAATTCACTTCTTGTGAATTTGTAGAAGGGAACAAAAAGTAGTGTATGCCTTGATCCATCATATATGTAAGCCTCACTACTAAAATGCTTTGAGCACATTCTATATGGATCATTTTTGAATTTTTTTCAACCATTGCATCAATATTCTCAAAATGTCCTTTTACTTGGGAAAGCCACTGTTTAGTTTTTTTCTCTATCATTTGGAAATACATGCATTATTATATTATTATCTCTTTCCCTCTACATGTTTATGTATCCTTTAACTACACAAGAGGGCATTTCTGAAAAAAACGTTTTATATAGGAAGCATAAGCTATGTAAGCATAAATGTATATTAAATATTCAATCAATAATAAAGGAGTATTAATGTATTTTAAGTCTTGTAATTTGTGCCTGACTTTTTCTTTAGCAGTTCTGCTTTTTAATTGATCCTTGGGATGATATCCTTTAGAAATAGTGTTTTTTTTGTCAAATGTTTGCAACTTTTGGCACAACCCATATACTGTATTTGCACATGTTTAGTGACTTTTTAGGCTCAAATCATTGATTCATTATGTGCCAACGTCTGCCAGCCAGCATAGTTTAAAAATTAATTGGTCACAAAGAAATAAAACCAGTCCGCCACAAGCTTTAGCAAACAACTAATTAAAAAGTAAAAAAAAATGCAAAAACAATGTACATATATATATGCTAAACACAAGTCAATATATGGGACATACAATTCATAGTAAATAAGGTTAGAAAAAGACATGAGTCCATAAAGTCTACCTTATAAATTTTACTGTGTTAACCCGGAAGGAGACAATAACCCTTTAAGGTTGATGCCAACTGGCCCAAACCAGGAAATATGGCAGTCAGAATAACTCCCTGGATCAACAGAAACTACTTACAAAAAGTAAGTAGAACTAGAACTGGGGGCAGGAGGGCAGAACTAGAACTGGGGGGGCAGGAGGGCAGAACTAGAACTGGGGGGGCAGAACTAGAACTGGGGGGGCAGAACTAGAACTGGGGGGCAGAACTAGAACTGGGGGGCAGAACTAGAACTGGGGGGCAGGAGGGCAGAACTAGAACTGGGAGAAGGAGGAGGGGGGCTAGAACTGGGCGCAGGAGGAGGGGGAGCTAGAACTGGAGACAGGAGGGAAGAACTAGAACTGGGGGCAGGAGGGAAGAACTAGAACTGGTGGCAGGAGGGAAGAACTAGAACTGGGGGCAGGAGGGAAGAACTAGAACTGGGGGCAGGAGGGGAGAACTAGAACTGGAGTCAGGAGGTGGGGCCAGAACTGAGGGACGTAGGGGGGGGACTAGAACTGGGGGACGGAGGGGGGACTAGAACTGGGGATGGGAGGGGGGACTAGAACTGGGGACGGGAGGGGGGACTAGAACTGGAGGAAGGAGGGGGGACTAGAACTGGAGCCAGAAGGGGAGGGGGAACTAGAACTGGGGGCAGGAGGGGAGAATTAGAACTGGGGGCAGAAGGTGGGGGACTAGAACTGGGGCAGGAGGTGGGACTAGAACTGGAGGCAGGAGGGAAGAACTAGAACCGGGGTCAGTAGGGGGGCTAGAACTGGAGGCAGGAGGGGACTTAGAACTGGGGGAAGGAGAAGAGGCGGGAATAGAACTAAAGGCTGAAGGGGGCAGGAGGGGACACTAGAACTGGAGGCATTGGGGGGACTAGAACTGGGGCAGAAGGGGTAATAGAACTGGGGGCAGGAGCTGAGGGTGGACTAAAAATGGGGGATGGAGGGGGACTAAAACTGGAGGCAAACTACTGGAGGCAGGAGTGGGGATGAAAATTAGAGGCAGGAGGAGAGGGGGAACTAGAACTGGGGGCAGGAGGGGAAGCGGGAATAGAACCTGCGGGCATGAGTGGAGGGGACACTAGAACTGGAGGCGGGGGGTGGGGCTACAACTGGAGCACTAAGAGGTAATAGAATTGGGGCAGCAGGGCGGAACTGGAACTGGGGGCAGTAGTGGAAGAAAGACTAGAACTGGGGGATAAAGGGGCTAAAACTAGAGGCAGGAGGGGAGAGCTAGAACTGGGGGCAGGAGGGGGGAATAAAACTAGGGACAGGAGGGGAGGGAGCACTGGGGGCAGGAGAGGAGGCGGGAATAGAACTAAAGGCTGAAGGGGAAGGGGGGAATAGAACTGGGGGCAGGAGCGGAGGGGACACTAGAACTGGAGGCAGTGGGGGGACTAGAACTGGGGCACAAGGGGTAATAGAACTGGGGCAAGAGTGGAGGGGGGACTAAAACTGGGGGAAGGAGGGGGACTAAAACTGGAGACAGGAGGGGGGCTAGAACTGGAGGCAGGAGGGGAGGGGGACTAGAACTGGAGGCAGGAGGGGGGATAAAAATTAGGGGCAGGAGGGGAGGGGGAACTAGAACTGGGGGCAGGAGGGGAGGCGGGAATAGAACTGGGGGCAGGAGTGGAGGGGACACTAGAACTGGAGGCAGCGGGGGGGGGGGGCTAGAACTGGAGCACTATGGGGTAATAGAACTGGGGCAGGAGGAGGGACTAGAACTGGGGGCAGGAGCGAAGGAAAGACTAAAAGTGGGGTTAGAGGGGGTCTAAACTGGCGGCAGAAGGGGGCTAGAAATAGAGGCAGGATGGGAGGTCTAGAACTGGGGGAAGGAGGGGGGAATGAAACTAGGGGCAGGAGGGGAGGGAGAACTAGACCTGGGGGGAGTAGAGGAGGCGGGAATAGAACTAAAGGGGAAGGGGGGAATAGAACTGGGGGCAGGAGCAGAGGGGACACTAGCACTGGAGGCAGTGGGGGGACTAGAACTGGGGCACAAGGGGTAATAGAATTGGGGGCAGGAGTGGAGGGTAGACTAAAACTGGTGGCAGGAGGGGAGGGGGACTAGAACTGGAGGCAGGAGGGGAGGGGGACTAGAACTGGGGACAGGAGGGGAGGGGGACTAGAACTGGGGACAGGAGGGGAGGGGGACTAGAACTGGGGAGGGGAGGGGGACTACAACTGGAAGCAGGAGGGGAGGGGGACTAGAACTGGGGACAGGAGGGGAGGGGGACTACAACTGGAAGCAGGAGGGGAGGGGGACTACAAGTGGAGGCAGGAGGGGGGATGAAAATTAGAAGTAGGGGAGTGGGAACTAGAACTGGGGGCAGGAGAGAAGCGGGAATAGAACTGGGGGCAGGAGTGGAGGGGACACTAGAGCTGGAGGCAGGAGTGGAGGAAAGACTAGAACTGGGGGATAGAGGGGTACTAAAACTGGTGGCAGGAGAGGGGCTAGAACTAGAGGCAGGAGGGGAGAGCTAGAACTGGGGGCAGGAGGGGGGAATAAAACTAGGGGCAGGAGGGGAGGGAGAACTAGAACTGGGGGAAGGAGAGGAGGCAGGATTAGAACTGAAGGGGAAGGGGGCAATAGAACTGGGGGCAGGAGCGGAGGGGACACTAGAACTGGAGGCAGTGTGGGGGTGGACTAGAACTGGGGACAGGAGTGGAGGGTGGACTAAAACTGGAGGCAGGAGGGGAGGGGAACTAGAACTGGGGACAGGAGGGGTGGGGGACCAGAACTGGAGGCCGGAGGGGAGAACTAGAACTGGAGGCAGGAGGGGAGACTAAAATTAGGGGCAGGAGGGGAGGGGAGGCAGGAGTGGAGGGGACACTAGAACTGGAGACAGTGGTGGGGGCTAGAACTGGGGAACAAAGGGGTAATAGAACTGGGGGCAGGAGGAGGGACTAGAACTGGAGGGGGAGTGGAGGAGAGACTAGAACTGGGGGATAAAGGGGGACTAAAACTGGCGGCAGGAGGGGGGCTAGAACTGGGGGCAGGAGGGATGGGGGCTAGAACTGGGGGCAGGAGGGATGGGGGCAATAGAACTGGGGGCAGGAGTGGAGGGGGAAATAACTGGGGGCAGGAGGGAGAAAAATTTAAAACTGGAAGCAGGAGGGGGAGCAAGAACTGGGGGGGCAGGAGGAGGGGGCTAGAACTGGGGTCTGGAGGAGGGGAGACCAGAACTGGGAGCAGTAGGGGTACCAGAACTGGGGA